>NW_022985185.1:403131-572765 GCF_010093535.1 Lindgomyces ingoldianus
CCCCTCCAAAACACTCACCTCCACGCCCCCAAATTCCGCCACCAACGTCCCATTCCCACCCTCCATCGTCGGCCTCGCTACCATGCCCCCCACACCGACCTCCCACCCCTCCTCCTCATCCAACGCAAATACCCAGTTTACTTCTCGGACCGGCCCAAACTGCTCTTTCCCCGCCTCATCCTTGACAACATGGTAAACCCACAAACTCTTCCCAAGCTGATCCTTCTCCCTTCTTGCCTCAACCGTAGCACTAGGCCTACCCTCACCGTTCAATTCTACGGGTACAATGCTCCAATCAGCCCATTGGTCGCAGCCTACAGTACTCAAGTACGGTTTCCCGTAGTAGAACTCAATGCCAGTCTTAATCCATTTGTCTTTTCCGTCTGCGAGACCTGGTTTGGTGAAGTGCAGGAGCAGACCGGCTTGATCGTATTGGCGGAGCTGGGATGGAGGGGGTAGCATGAAGGTTAGGCGGGCGCTTTGGAAGAGGTGGAGAGGGTAGGTTGGGAGAGGGGAGGGGTGGGTCGGGGCGCTGAGGACGTTGTGCGAGGGGGGCTTGCGCCAGATGTCTGTTCCAGGGGGGGAGGAGAGGTTGAATGGCGGGGTTGTTATTGTTTTGGTGACCATAGTCATTGTGGGCAGAGCTGGTAGGGAGAGGAGGAGGATTGATATTGAGAGTGTGAGGATGGTTGGGAGAGAAGGGGTGGTGTGAAGGGAGGATGCTGAAGTAGTGAACAACATGGGTGGAACACTCGAGCATTTATAGCGTGCTTGCGAACGAAATGATACGAATAGGGCAACGCAAGGGAGATCCTCGGATACACCAACCTGTTGCAGGCAAGCCCACGAGGGATTGTGACTGTTATATCTCATGACTCACGGCTTTGCGGGCAGCAGCCCGGGATAAGTGCAATTGCCCAGCTGCTTGGGAAAGTCGAGGGATGCGGGGTTTGCGCTTGGCGAGAACTGGTTCCTGGATTTGTAATGCAGATTGATGCAAGTGTGGCCTGGGGCAATATTTTTCGAAGTTAGGTAGTGTTGTACAAAGAATCAAAAGCACAGGTACAGCCTAAAGCAAAAATGGTGGGGCTTGAGTCATTGGAGGTCATCTAGCGGGGAAGATCGAAGGTTCGCAATAGAAACCTTAACGGGAAATTTCGATATTGATATTGGAATACGTGTGTTGGATTTGGTGGATATTTACAGACTGTACATGCTCTCGGCGTTCTATTTCTTCTGCTCGTCCTCTTTTGGCGGTTCGGGTTTTGGTGTAGGCAACTTAAACTGGAGATTTTGTCAGCCATGAGTATAGCGACAAGACTTAGCTTACAGAACTGCTTCGTTCTCATACGCACCTGGCTTGGTTTCCTATCATCTCCAGGGCCAACCGGCTCCCACACACTGGAACCTCCGCGGAAGTTCCTGTATGCCTGAGTCATCTCCAGCGGCTCCACAACAATCCTTTTTTTCTCTTCATCGTACCGAATCTCAGTGTAGCCAGTCATTGGAAAGTCCTTTCTGAGAGGGTGTCCATCGAACCCGTAGTCGGTCATGATGCGCCGTAGATCCGGATGTCCGACGAAAAAGACACCGAACAAGTCGTAAACCTCTCGTTCATACCAATTCGCTCCATCATAGAGATCGCAGATACTCGGGACTGGTGTCGCCTCGTCTGCATACGTCTTGACTCTTATGCGAGAGTTATGCCGGACGCTGAGCATGTTGTAAACGACCTCGAAGCGCTGGTCCTTGGTCGGGTAGTCGACGGCGGTGATGTCTGTGACCTGTGTGTACTCGGCGGCGGTGTGATATTTGAGGAAGGTGAAGACGGGGATGACGCCCTCGGGAGGGATGTAGATGGTCAATTCATCCTTCCAGACGGAGAACCTACGGATTGTCAAGTCAAGGCGCTATTAGCTATGGGGGGATGCGTACTGCTGGACGTATTTGGGCAGACATGACATTAGGTATTGGCCGTATTTATGGAGGCCCTCGGCCTTCTCGTGATACTGGTCGGTGGGGTTTACGATGGGTGATTTGAGCTTGCCCGGGGGGTCGCGAGGCGCATACTGCTCACCACGTCAGCACCTGCCAGTGCAAAGAGAAAGCGCAATTGGGTGCATACTCTCAAGTTTGGTACGCCGGACTTGTCTGAAGCAACATCCTTCGACCGCAATGCGGCGGCTGCGAAGGTGCGCACAGCGAGGGAGCTGGGGCTGCCGGCAGCGCGGATAGCGTGGCTCAATGGCCGTCCTACAGCCAGCCTGAGGGCCATTGTGAGAATGGAGAGGGGCGGGAGAGCTGCGTCGTGCAGCGGGCGAGGGCGGGTCAATGGTGATGTCGTCGTGCCTTTCCACAGCTTCCTCGACCAAGCGACTCTGGCGCCACCACCTGAGTTCCCACCCAGGAGCATCCACGTGACGCCGATGCTTAGCGCCTTGGCACCTCAGCTTCTCTTCACCAAGTCTGCAGGCCAGGCCCATCTAACCCTCATCGAGCGCATCATCTGTTTCCCTCTCCTTTCACCGGGTCGGCGTTAGTCCCTTTCTTTGCGGCCTCTTTACACTTAATCATTCCCTTTGCACCGGAACAAAAAAGTCGCCCTCTCATCTGCACCCCCCTTCTCGCAACCCAGCGCCACCCCATCACCACCACGCTTGGACAACGCACCTGCGTCCTGCATCTCACAGTCCGCCCACCATGTCCCGCATACAGCAAGACCAGTTCGTCGACGACGACGAGGAAGAGTGCTGTCCGCTATGTGTCGAAGAGTTCGATCTGTCGGACAAGAACTTCCGCCCGTGTCCTTGCGGCTATCAGGTGCGCTCCCTCAAAAAACTCGGTGACGCCCAGCTCATCGCTCATCGCTAACACTGGGCATTCAGATATGTCAGTTCTGCTTCAACAATATCAGGACGACGATGAACGGCCTGTGTCCCGCTTGTCGCCGCCCCTACGATGAGTCGACGATTGAGTTCAAGAACATCACCCCCGAAGAGTTCGTCGCTTCCTATCTCAACGACGCCGGCATATCTAACATTGAATAGGATGGCCAAGCACAAACAGCAAATAGCGCAAAAAGCCAAGAAGAACGCAGCGTTGCGGCAAAAGGAAGCACAGAAAGCGGAGGCCGACACGCTTAGCCGGAAACATCTGGCAGGACTTCGAGTCGTTCAAAAGAACCTCGTCTACGTGACAGGGCTTACACCTACGATACGAGAAGACCGCCTTCTAGAAACGCTCCGCGGCAATGACTACTTCGGACAATACGGCAAGATCATCAAGATCGTCGTCAGCAAGGCGAAGGAGAATGCACAGCATCAACAGTCAGTGGGCGTGTACGTAACGTTTGCCCGCAAAGAGGATGCAGCCGCATGTATTGCCGCTGTGGACGGGTCTCAGAATGGAGACAGGACTCTTCGGTCAGTCATAATCCATCCTTCCCCAGTAGCAAACTAACAGCCTTATAGAGCCCAATACGGTACCACTAAGTATTGTTCAGCGTACCTTAGGGGAGAGCAGTGCAACAATCGAAACTGCATGTTCCTGCACGAGCCCGGCGAAGAAAATGACAGTTTCACCCGTCAAGACCTCTCGTTGATGAACTCGATCTCGACTCAACAGCCCGCGCAGTCTAATGCCCTACCGCTACAACGTGGACCGCCTGTAGCTGCTGCAGCACCCATGGTCCGCCAGGATAGTACTGATACCCCGTCAAGCCCAGCGAACAGTGGCTGCGATGCACCTGGCCTTCCTGCGACCGCTAACTGGGGGAGCAAGGCCGCGCTGGAACGCCGCGCAAGCCGCTCTACCACCACGTCGAACCCCAGCCCGATGACCTCGAATGCCGTACCTGTCCAGCCACCGAAACTAGTTAAGTCCGAGGAACCAGGGAAGAAGAAAGGTAAAGAGAAGGAGAAGTCTGCACCAGCCTCGAAATCTTCAACTCCGCAACCTGTACCCACCCCTCGTGCTCCAAAACCCTGCATTCCTGGTTTTGACGGACTGCTTAAAGCAATATCTCATCCCGACTTTAAATTCATATTTTCCGCTGCTGCTCTCTCCGCTGAGGATCTGGAAGCTATTTACAACTTCCCCTCACTTCTCGACCCCAACGGAGGAGCAAAGCGACGGGCCATGAAAGAAAAGGAGAAGGAGAAGGAGCTAGAACTCCAGCGGGAGGCCGAAGCGCAATCCGCGTCACAAGCGCCTCCTGCACCTGATCGGGAGGACACGGCTGAGGCAACTGCCGGAGGCAGCTTACAACTTGGTGGAGAGCCAGAGGAGAGGCATGAAAGTGGCCATCCAAATCAACATGCCATTGCACCCCCCGGACAACGTGGCTTGTTCGACCAGAACCCGCCTCTTGGGGATGACTTCAACAATCTCGGACTGAATGGTCGTACCTTGACCGCTCAGCAGCAACAACATCTGCTTCTCAACAGCTTCAAATCGGCTGGGCCCCAATCGGCTGGTCTCCTCTCGAACTTCCAAACGAACCAAGCTCAGCAACAGTCCCATGGCCAGCCAGGGAATGTCCCCAGTCACGGCCGTCATACATCGCGCTTCAGTTTCGCAAACGACAGCGCATCTGCTTCGGCATCTGTGCAGCCGGTTGCGAACCAAAAACTCATGAATCAGCAATCCTCCATGATGCCGAAGGGTGCCAACCACTTCAATATTTCTCAACACCACCCATTGGGTAGTCAATTCTACACTAGCAGCGTACAAGGACCACCACCAGGTCTCAAGGCTGCCGGAACTCCACCGATCAGTGGTGGTGGCATGTTCGGTCAAGGGCATGGCTTTGCCACCAGTGGCTTAGGCTACGGTGCTAATGCTGCTGGCAGGAGTAACAATGATGCAATGTATCAGGACTTACTCAGGAACCGGATGGACGGCGGTGCTCGAGGAGTCGCTGATGGAAAGCGTGAGTCAATGTTTCCTTCTTTTCTTAATCAGCATCCCACGACCTCTACGCCAGCCCCTGCCCCTGGCCTTTTGAGCTTTCCTTATGGACCTTCGCCAGGTGCTTACCAGGAATCTGGTTCGCAGAAATCTAAGAAAAAGGGAAAGAAGCACAGACATGCTAACACTTCCTCCTCTGGAGGGGGTGGCGTAGTAGATGTTCAAGACCCAAGTATCTTACAGGCGAGGTTGCATCAAGGAGGGGCCATGGGCGGGCAGGGGCTGTACGGTAACCAAGGTCAAGGTGGGTTCTCCTCCCTCTATGCCAACAACAACTATGGCGGCGGCGCCGGACGATGGTAGTTTTGGACTTCTTCTTTCACATAATTTCTTCGACTATAAGGTCGCAAACTGTGTTTTTACACTTGTTACTGTTTTTCACGATGGCTGCATGGCGTTTCCGGGGGCTTTCGAAAGCGAATGCATCGGCACACAGTCCAAGCAAATTGGCTACTGAGACTGCCCGGCGTTTATGAACTGGGTTGCCACTATCACATACACTTTGTCTTTGGCATGGCTTACGGAACTTCAAATACCTTGCTTTTGCCAGGTTCTACGCCGCCCTCTTTCGTCGTCTTCGTCATGGCCATCGTATGTACGTAAATCCCCTTCCAGCCGCCCCCAGCCGGCATGCTTACGATTTAATTAGAAAGATGGCTTTCCCCAATTTTGTCTTTCTGAATGCTTTCGTGACGAAGATGCCCGAGAGATATTACCCAATGCACTTTGTTGTAAATAATTGCCTCATTGGCACAGTATGGCGTCTGGCTGCCGCCGTAGCACTACTCCGCCATTTGGCGTGGCCATCCGTCATGCACCCTCCAACACTATCTGATTAAGGGACCCTTGCTAATAGCCATGGTGGACAGATGACCAAGACTTCACTCCTGAAGAAGAGGCGTCCATTAACGTCGATGCACTAGTGAACGAGGCCGACTTTGACACTCAACCAGACGGCCCACCCCTAGCCAGCCGTGCCATCGAACAGACCCGACGTGCTACACCAACCATTCCTCCTGGGTTCTCCGTACCGGCCACACCTAAACTACCACAGGACCAAGCCCGACCACTGTCTCAAAATGCTCCGTCAAGCGTGACTCCTGCCCTTCCAGTCATTCCCGTAACTCCCATTCGAGCAATTACGCCTGTGAAATCTAAGAAAGACAAGCATCCCACTGTTGCATCCGAATTCCATAGCTCGAGCTTTGCAGAGCCCGTAGTGGTCACTCCAAATACAAAACTGGAAGCTCCGCCAAAATTAGGTCGGAAAGCTAGCTCTGCAAGAACGCAGTCGATCTCTGAAGGCAAAAGGAAGAAAGGAGTTGAGGTGGCATCTTCTCCACAGAGACCAGTCCAAGTAGCTAGTGCCGAGAGGGGCGAGAATAAATCATCCGAAATGGTGACACCCAAGGGCAGGGCTACAGGCTCTAAAGCTCTAGAATTTATATCCTTGGAGATGAGCCCACAGAAGGACGCCAAGAATAATTTCTCAGCTTCACCACCATTAGCGACGTCTTCAAAGCGACAGCATCCAGGGAAATTGGACATTGCTGCAGCCACAAAATTGCCGGATAGCGAGCAGTCCTCTGCTCCAAGCACGCTAAAATCGGGGACGCAGCCCAAGAATGTTCGTACTTTTTCCCTCGCGTCTACTGGTTCTGTACCTCCGAGCCCAGCAGCAACTTCTACTGGATCCCCGGTCAAACGCTCAACAGCACCAAGGACACTCCGAGTGGTACCGACCCCCAAAACTGAAGTACCGCCCCCTTGGTCTGCCACGTCAGCTACATCTCTCCCGCATGTACCAACCGTAGAGAAGCTTCGGTCTAGGCAGGCTAGTATTGCATCCTTGAACCAGCCAGGTACTCCGGCAAGTGAATTGATTTCAGACAATGCTTCCATCACTTCAACATCAGCATCTCGTGCCAGCTCTCCCCCTCCTATTGGTGGTAAGGTTGGCACGGCACCAGTGAGGAAGAAGACTAAGTCACAGGCTAAGAAGGAACGACAAGAAAGGGCACGACTAATAACAGAGGAGCAACTCGCTATCGAGGACCATGGAAAGTCGGACCCAGAGCCAGTCCATGCCCCTATTGTAGGACGTAAGAAGAAAGCGAAGAAACCTGGAGCAAGCATCCCTAAACCGACTCCTGTTTCTGTCAGAAGTCAACCAGCTTCTCCCAAACCCGCGAAGGTCGAGGATAATGAAGAGGAGTCGAATGCAGTGCCACCTGCTCCGGCCAAGAGTCATACAAGACAGGCCTCTGTATCTTCTCCTCGTAATCAATCTTCTCCTGCGCCTGAGGTCGGAAGCGCTTCAGAACACTCAAGGGAGAAACTCCAGCCGACTGCACAGTCTATTATTGCAGATTTGCAGAGAACTGGTGAATTATTAGCTTCGACTCTTGAGTTCTTCAAGCCACTGTCGTCTTCACTAGCCCACGCTGCACGCACTGCACAATCCAGCAATTTAACTGCTGCTCCGGATTTGAAGATTCATTTTTCCCAGACAGATCTTGATAACCTTGCAAAGAAGAAACCAGTCCGTCTTGGTGGCCAAGACGGTAGATCAGATTCAAGAACCTTGATTACCCCTGAAGGCAAATTCTTCTGGGGGTTGACCCAAGAGCTCGAAGAGAAGGCCTTGGAATTGGAGAGACATATTGCAGAGTACAAGGGTGCTGCACGCTTCCATCCTCGCAAGCAAACGACACATTCGCATGGTCACGCCGTTACTACGCATGCGCAATCAAAGGATGTCTTGCCTGCAATTGCTACTGCGCTGAAAGAAGCCGGTGCTAAGCTCAGCAAGACTGCAGCCGCCTGTTCATCGTCGTCGAGCCAACCAATGTCAAAATTAGACCCAACATCTACGTTGCTAGGATCGACATCTCTACCCTTACCCCCGACCCAAGCACCCAGCGACCCGTCTGCTGGCGTACCGTCGCTCGATGCCACCAAGTCATTAAACAAGCCTCTAGATCTGCCAACCCTGCCTATTACTCTTGCACAACAACCTCAACCGCAAGCGCCAGCGCAGCCCCAGACACCTGCCGATGCCATTGCTTACCTCAATCAATTCGTCCTCCCCAAGACAGATAATCCACCACCCAGCACGCCGCGCACCGAAATGGCTGCAGTTGGTGGCCCCCCCGGAGCCGGTGTTGGGAACATGTCTGTGAATGTCAACAAAATCGCCAAAGCTGCGAAGGCTGTGGCAGAAGGTGGAGCCTTGGGCGGCGAGCTCGAAGGCATGGGTGTTATGGCCGCTGATCTCCTCGGCGGTGTTGTAGTCCAAGGCCTGGAAGCGCTAGTCGGCGCGGGACTTGGCTTTCATAGCAATCAGGACCTCAGCGTTGACAGCCAAGGAAATATCACCCTAGGGGGAAGCGGGCTGGATGTTCAGGGCCTGGTCAATGCTATTGAGACGGGAGGTGGGCTTGGTGGCTTTGGGGCTGGAATGCCGTCAAGCAGGAGGGGCAGGAGGAGTGTGCTGAGTATTGATGAGGCGGAACAAGCAATGTTGGCGGCGAAGAAGGACCATGAAGCGCTCGATAAGAAGCTAGCAGTGCTGATGAAGAGGAACAAGAAGTTGGTGAGTGGGACTGGTAAGGCTTGAGGAGATGATTGAAGCTGGTCGAGAAGTGGATGCCATTCATTTCAGGAGAGCTGTGAAGAGTGGCATGTGTGGATTATACGTCCGATGATGTCTCATCGAGCGTCTCTGATGGTTTATGTATTCTTAAGGAAGGAAGGAAGGAAGCAGGCTTGGGGCAAACCCCAGGAGAGAGTAGGTCACTGCTCTGGTCCACAAATGGGTCTTAGGGCACTCTCGTAGCATATGAGAAAAGTTCTCAAAAAGGACTTTCGTTGTATTATTAGGTATAATAGTATTCATGGACCTCGTTGGTAGAGCTGAAATACGGATGTGGTAGATTGGATCCCTCTGGAGAGTTTTGTTCTTGAAAGACGATGCGAACCATGCATGCCGAGGGTTCCACAATGCCACATTGAGTCACCACGTGCTTTTGAAGGAAACTTAGGAGCTCTCTTCCTCAGACTCGTTTTCGATGGTAGCACTTAAAATCTTTATATAGTGTTAGCATACATTGGACAAGCGCGAAGTAGAGACAAATTTAGCATGAGCCTGACCCACCTCGTTGTGCAAAAACAAACTTTTCAATGTTTTAATATTACAGAAGCACTGCTTAAATAGTGATTTGCGACCTCTACAACAAGTCACTTGCGTAAGATCTGCGGAAAGTGGCCTTTATTGATCAAACCCCACAGCCAGAAAGGAATCGCACGTGATCGTGGCACGGACCAAGGCGTCAGGCATGCCTTCCCAGTTTGCACGCAACGCACACCACTATTTCTCTCCCCACCATCAATGACCGTCAAACATTGCATCCACCTGCGGGCGGCCCTCCGCGAATAAGTCGTCAGTCGACAATACTTTCTTCCTTTCCTTATCTAGACCCACTAACTCTCCAGAAGTTTTTAACACCTTTCACGCCCAGCATCGCGTCGGTCGACGCCTAATCTGTCATCATGCTGGGCGACAAACAAATCATGTCTTTAGATACCCATCTAGAGCGGTTCAAGCTACAGAACCAGGTGAATCAAACAGATCTTCAGGTTCGTTCCTTCGCCCTCTCCGGAAATTGTTCGGGGAAGGACTACGTCTGCTGACTTGAATGACAGAAAGTTCTAGTCGAATATAGCCAAGTACTGGAACAGAACAAGGAGCTGAAGAAGGCCTTTGATAAGAAGGAGATCGGCAATGGCAATAATATTCCAGCCGAGAAACCACGTAACCCCTATATTCTTGTGCTTGTCGACGGAAACGGTTACATCGTAAGTTCCAAAGCAAATTTCCACTCTATCCACATTGCCCTTGCTAACGATATCCAGTTCAACGATGAACTTGTCAGCGAGAAAGAAGAGGGTGGAATGAAAGCCGCTCGCATGTTGAACGGCGTTGTAGAAAAACAAGTAGGAAAAGCCCTTCTCGAAGCTTGCGACAACCGGATAGTCGTCCGCATATACGCAGACGTCACTGGACTTTCCAAATTACTAGCAAAGTCTAAACTTGTTGGTTTGGAGAAGCGTTCGCTTGCTGCGTTTGCCGCCGGGTTCACGCGTACCATGGGCCTATTCGACTTCGTGGATGCGCTTGATGAAGAAGGAACTAGATTCAAGATTAAAGGTAATATTCTCTACTGACTTCTTACTCTACGTTGTATCATCAGGCACTTACTTGCGCACAGAAATGTTCAAACTTGCTGCCGAAGATAGCAACTGCGACCATATACTATACGCTGCATGTCACGATACCAGCTATTTGTCCCTCATGGTCCCATACAGTGGTATGAAGAATAAGATCACATTAGTCCAAAGCGCCGGATTCAGCTCAGAGTTTCTCCAATTCAGCCTCAACGTCACTCAGTTCCCAACCGTTTTCCGTTGGTCAGAACTTCCCTCAGTGGCCCTCAGCTCAGCTATCAAGTCTAATGGTACCCACTCAGATCGTATTGTGTCTCCCTCAAAGTCAGCCAAGGCCCCGCGAGAGCAGATGAAATCTCAGCCCGTCCATAGTGCAGACACCTGGAACAACCCCGACGCTGGTTTTGGTACAGATGAACCGTCCTCAGCCGGAAGTAAAGGCTGGGGTGAGAGCAATGGATCCACTTGGGGAACTGCAGCAGAATCGTCGAAACAGCAAGGCCAAGTTACCTGCAAGTACTTTCAAAAGGTTAGACATCTCATTCCTCTATCTCTTTGTTCATTTAGTTAACTTGGCCAGGGTTTCTGTCGTTACGGTAAGAACTGCAAATTCCAACACAGCCCTAGCGGTTCATCTAAGACCGCCAACGGCAAGCAACCTCCTCTGAATGGCGCCGCTCGTTCTAACATCTCCTCCTCTCTTCCTCCAAATATCCCACCAAATTACATCCCTCTGAACAAAGACAACCAGCGCATTGACACCTACATCAAAGCCCCCACACAGTCTGAGTGGGCTATCTACAACGAGCGATTCCATCGTCAAAAACCGTGTAACGCATTCCACCTTCAGGGTGACTGCACTACTTTCAACTGTCCTTACGACCACAACGACCTTGAACCGGAAGCGCACCACTGCCTGAAATACGTGCTAAAGTGCAGTCCATGTCCAAGAAAGGGGGCCTGTCGCGCAGCGGATTGTTTCCACGGACACATCTGCCAGAAGGATGAGTGTGTTGGACAAATTAAAGGTTGTAAGATGAAAATGGATCTGCATAATGTGGATCCGAAGATGGCGAGTCTGGTGCCGGCAACCGAGAATTTGGCACATGAGGAGGAAGGTGCCGATCCCAGCGCTTGTCCATTGATTGACATAGATGGGATGGGGACGTGGTAAGTTCTTCCGTACCTTGTGCGGAGAAAGAACAAGATACTTATTATTTTTCGAAGGGAGGCTTCTAAGAGCCGGACTGATCAGCCTTGGTGGAGAGGAAGCATGTGAATTGTGGAATATGGAGTGTGATCTTTGGGTATGGTAAAGACTTAAACTAATGACTATTCCCGGAGGTCAGAGAGATGTTCAGAATGGGTTACGATTGGGGAAGGAGAGGATCAAGCAATAAAGGTTATCCTTGTATACTACATCTTATCACCTCATACTAAACATGATAGAGAGTAACTCAAGATGTTTAAAAGATTACCGCTACTCTATTCATATTCTACGTTATGTGATAACGTATCGAATATAGCAGCACACAATATCGCCTCTGCTGCAAACAAAATGGTGTGAGTATTCTCTTTGGCCTTTTGATTTGGCGGCGAGGCTATATTTTCACCATTTCGCCAGTTTCAGTTTGTATTTTTTGCTGCTTGCCTTCACCTATTTCGTTATTCTACTCCGCTCTCTCTCCTTCCCTCGCTTCTTACTGCCACGTGAGCCTGCACCCCTCTCCATAAATCCCTCCTTCGCAACCTACAAACCCGGACTCAAACTGTAATCCCGCACTCTTATGATCGCGGCCCAGCACCCTCCCGGATCGAAATCTTGACTTCACTCAAAACAGCTCTCCTCACTTGTCCCGCGCGGCACCTCTAGCGACCTCACAGTTCAGTCCTCTGAAATTAGCACTCAAGCCTTGCTGCCACCCGAATTTCTCCTTACCTTCCCCCAGATACGGTGTATCTTATCGCCAATGTGCTGGATTTACCATCGACTGTCTCACCTATAATCACATTGCTGACGGTGATAGGCTCGCCATCACTGTCACACTGGCTACACAAGCCGCTACAGTATCTGTATTCGTTTCCTCGTTAGCCAAGCTGGTGTCACGGCCAAATGGAAGGCATGTCCTTTAGGGTAAGTTCTTGACCTATTTTGACGCAGATATATAACTGACTTTGTCAGGATACCAAAAATGAGAACTCCAGATAGGGTCACTAAAGCGGCCATTGGCTAGAATACCGGACAGAAATGGATCCTTCACGATCGTGCACTAAAATCGGGACACATCACTGCTTGAGCTCCTTTCTACGCGTTATTTGAATTTCCGCCCAACTGATTACCCGTGTACCCTGGATCAGCGTATGGTCGGTATTTTGGCTATTTTGAGTAAGATTCAGCTTGGGCATACTGATCGTATCGGCAGGATGGGATTTCGGCTGTTTGCAGGAAATTGATGTGATGTTAGCTACCAGGGACATAGTCTTGCCCTTTGAACAATCGTAGATAGAGTATAGACACGCAGTTGCAACTCAGGTTGATAAATTCGCAGTCTAACGATGATAGCGGATATGGGGCTAGAGCTTTTAGGGAGGTTATTCAATATTTAGCTGCATCTTCAAAGGATTCCTGCAGGAGATTACTGTAGACTACTTTCCTATTCTCTCTCTTGCTCTATAATGATCGTTCAGAGATGTATCATATTTTTTTTGTCTGCTGCTGGCTTCTCAGTAGATACATCCCTGGAGAACAGTTCCCTGTCATTCTCTCCTCATTCTGAACTCCTACTCTAATGCTTCAACCCATACAAACCCACTCGGTGCGCACCCAGTTCTGACCAACGACCAGCGTCGAGCTACATGGGGCGAGTGGATTGCCACAGCCTAAACCCACGCGCAAGCCCAACGATGCTGAAGGATATGTTTAGCAAGCACACCGTCTGCGTGGGCGATACCTATGAACCCACCACCCTGTCAATACTACCCCTCTAACCCCAGCGTCTGCTCGCTCCCGCCGCAAACTCGCCCGTTCCTCGTCCGGAATCGCTGGCAACTATCAAGATCCCCCATTCTTCTCTCTCCTCTCGACAGCAGGGTTTCTGACGGATCACCAGCCAAAAAAGAGGGCGCCTTACCTACGGCAAGGCCACTGCCTCTCTGAATATACTTCAACTCCCACCCGTGGGTTTATAGACATTAATCATCTTTACTATCAACAGCAATGAATTATTAGGAAGATATGCTTGGGTATCTTTTTTAGCATATTACACTACGCACATCCTAAACAAAATACTCCCTTCCCATTCCTCACATATCTCAAATTCTTAATACTTATCAAACAAGCGTGACAGAAAAACAGCCCAGAGCAATGCGTACTCACAACCATCTGCCCACGGCCAAAAATTCCAGAGTACGCGGGGGCGTCTTTAGGCCCATGTTCTTCAATCCGCTCGTCACACTTCTGACATGTAAATGCGCAGCTGTTGCAGACGAGAAAATCCCCTTTTAGTTGGAAGGGTCCTTCGGGGGGAGGCGAAGCGGATTGGAGGAGAATGTTGCAGGAACGGCAGCGGAAGCAGGTATGGTGGTATTTGGAGCCTTTGAGGGATATGGATTGGGAGCGGGAAGCCGGGGATTTGCAGGCTGTGCAGGGGGTGGAGGGGTCAGGTTCTTGTGCAGTCTCTGAGGGTGAGTTTATGATTGTTTTCGGGGTGGGCGGTTGCGGTGGAGTTGAGCATAGGCCATCAGAATCTCCATCTGGATTTGGTGCTTTTCCAATGTAGTTGAAATTGGGTAAGTGGTAAGGACTGTTAGGAAAGGCCTCTGGATTCGGTGTATCTCGGTATTGGAGAGCTGAGAGTGTTGTTATGGGTGTTGTTCTGGAGCGATGTGGGAGTGAGGTAGAATCCCGTTCCATCTGAAGTTCATGGGAGGACATTATGGGCGTGCTTATACTTTTCACTAGTCTCTCGCCTTCTAGGGTCTCCGACACTCGAGGATATTCGACGCTAGGGGTGGTGTGAGGTGTCGCGTTAGGCCCGGCTTCCGGAAGTGGCAGCAATATGTTTCTTGAATCATTTCTCTTCATCCGCTTGCGGATCTTTTTCCACGTAGACCGCTTTTCTGGAGCGCCTGAGGCAGGGACTTCGGTCTTGGAAGCTTGTGCATTGTCACCCTCAGCATGCTCTAAGACTGATAAGTCTTTATCGGCATCTTCGGAGTGGCCACGGTCTGACACTCGCTCTGAGCTAGCCATGTCAACATCTCTAAGGATAGTTACTTCGGTGGTCTCCGATATATCCTCGGAGAAGATTGAGTCAAGCTCTGTCATCTGGGTTGAGGTAGACACACGAGAAGCAACGCTCGCAGTCCTTGCTAGGAAGCGTTGCATGGGAATACTATGCGCATCAATCTGAGCAGTCGGAGTCCGCTCGTGCGCACTCATGCTTGCTGGCTGGCTTTGATGTTGGGTAGGCTGATATATTTGACGACGAAGACGGTGGACGTCCCTTTGAAGGTCGGAAATCATATCGATTGTTTGGGAAGAATTAAAACTGCCCGTGGTGATTAGAAATTTCGATAGATACGACTAATAGCCGCACATACAAGTTTAAAGTAGAGATGGCTAATTCCAGCGTTGCTTTGTTGTTACTCAAACTTTTCTGAAGGGTGTTAATGCTTGCTTTTCTGCCAACCTCCCATTTAATCCCCGTTCGAAATGACCGCAACACACTTCCGTCAGCTTCGACAAATGGTTGAACAATAGTCTCCACTTCACGAAAAACTTCAATGCAATTTTCGAGCAGTTCTTTGGTGTTGGATATCATATGCACAGGAAGATTTTCAGGTCGATTCTTTATCCTTTGAGCCTCTAGGGTCTGGGAGAGCATTCCAAGGACATGGTATAGACTGCGTAATTCGACTGCTAGACGCTTGATATTCTCCGGCGCGGATTTGATTCCCTCGATGAGCGTGTAGGTTCTGACCGAGAGATCAATTGCGTTTGCGACTGTGCCGAGGGCACCTGCGCATATTGAGATCGGTTCAGGCATTAAGGAGCAAGGAAATAGGAGACCAGGAGGGAAATCTACTTTATAATGGAATGTGAAGGACCATAACCCAGGATATTGAAAAGTGGGATGGCCAAGAGGTGGAAAGTTTGACGTTGGGAAAAGGATGTAAAATTAGCACAGTGGCTTGCCAGGCGCAGGCATCAGCCTCGAGTGAGTCGGGCTATACCACATTTGGAACAGGCCATGTTCTCATCAGTGGGGTTATGGTTGATTAGTGCCGCCACTGATGATTATCTCTCAGAGGGAGGTAAGGGTTGCTGAATTGAACTTGAGAATTTGGAACGGTCCTTGGGAGGCGAACAACTGGCACGTCATTGGTATAGCTTTACATCCCTCTGGAGTTCTTTTCACATTCAATTGCTTCGCTTCAACATCAAACATTCAAAAGGCATTGCAGTATTTTGTTTGGCTTCACTCCGTTCAGAAATGAAGTCGTGGAGTATCTCATCTCCGAAACCAATTTTACCCTGTGAACCAGGCTCAACTCTTGGGTAATGCAAGCGCATAGGCGCGGTCTCTTTACCGAGGCACTTCAGACTCTATCCTCTTTTCTTGTGTAAGACCAACATAGCACGAACTCGGAGGGGATCGTCCCGAAGATCTCACGACGTATTCGCTCAAGGAAAGTAGTTACTGTGTCCTGTGAGGAGCATGAGGACCGCCTCCATCGTCCAGAGTTTACACATGACGTCTAACCCTCACGTTCGGTTTTGAAGATGGGCCGGTTCCCTCACCAGTCCTCCCATGAGAACCAGTTCTCGTGTCCAGTTCGTATATCATGAGGGGGCGGAAAGGAAAACGGGCCCCAATTTGTGGCTGCACTAATCTCTTATGTGCAAAAATCGGGAAATTTCTTGGCGTTCCTTAGATCTTTTTTTCTCCTACTAAAATTGTATGGGAGATTAGAATCTTAATAGAATTCCTAATAACGTACACCACAGGCAAGTAGCTTACACACTTAAGTTGCTTACTTTTGCTAAGACCTTACTAAACTACTCTTTCTACACTAATGCATTCCTAACAACACTACTTAGACACGCTAAAAGAATGTTAGATACAGCTTATACTTTAAGCTTTTAAATAAAACATAACACTTTTAAAGTAACATACTATAGCTATATATAAAGTTTTTTAAAATATAATAAATAACTAACATACTAAATAACTTTTTTAAGCTAATTCTATAGCTAACTTATAAAAGCTAGGTAATAATAAAAGTAAGTACTTATTAAAACATACTTAAGCTATATATATAAAAAATTTCCCCTTAAATAGTAGTTATAGCTAATATAGCTAATTCTTTACACGCTAAGTATAATCTTAGCTATATTAGTATAAACTAGCCTAGTTTTAGATTATGTTATTATTTAGAGTTTAATAGTCTTAATAGACACTAATTTTTTCTTCTTTTTTTTATAAAGACTACTGCTAAGGCTACTAGGCTGTAGCTTTCTTAAATGTAACCTTATGCTAACATTCTGTTAACATACTCTTATAGAGTATTCTTTTATACATTTTGTAACGGCGCAGGCAAGACAATAGGTCCGAATGCGGTGGGAATCCACTCAGAGGCATATGGGAGTGCGTGGGGACTCTGAACCTGGGAATGCCATTAACACCTATAGGCCTTGTACAAAAGGATATCAGAAAACTACTAAGCTAGCTACGGGGGCGAGGTGCGACTAAATACATGAGGGAATAGGGGTAACAGCAGGGGTCGGGGCCAGGTCGAGGTCGGGGCCGATACGAGGGCCTTCCGGAGGTTCCGGGCGACTTGAGATGGAACAATTCATGAGGATCGTTACAACTAGCTACGTACAAAGAATAATTAAAGATTACTTAAAAATTACGCTGCCCCTTACAAACGCTACCTTAAAGAAGAGGGCTACTTAGAAATTCTAATAGATAATAGAAATAAAAAAAGCTTTTTAAAAGTTAAAATAGATAATAACAAGCTACTCTGTTCTTAAAATGTATAACTTTATGTTAGAAACAAAAGTGCACACTAATGCTTTCTTAAGAGTAGAGAGAGCAGCACTTTCTTAAAAATAAGAAAATAGTTAATAGCATCTAGTAGCCTACTACTTAGCAAAATTTACACTATTAAAATAAAAGTATACTATCTCTAACAAAAAATTAAAAGCTATAGTTAATGCATGCAGGAACTAGAAAGTTAAACTTTAAAGTTTTAGTTATTAATTTATAATCTTTACTAACTACATAAACCTTGTTACTTTCTTTACTACTAAAAAACTTTTACTAATGCATATATAATAGGCTATAGAACTTGCCTAATTTAACTTTATTATTAAACATGTAGTAGAAAGTAGTAACTAATAAGTAGACACTCTAAGCTAACACACTAATTACTTTAAAAAGAATAAAATTTTTTTTAAAGAATTTATAATCTTTTAAAAAACTCTAGAAGGCCTAGTTTATAAAGGACTAAACTAAGAAAAACTACTATATTCTCTTATAATAGTTAAATAAGAATAGAAAAACTTAATAAAAAATATTATAAAGCTTTTATATTTAGACACTTAGGAATTAGATTACTATAAAAGAAAATTAAAAAAGCTATACTCTAAGAGGTACCCTAATTAAAACACCTATGTACTAAAGTCCTACAAGAATGTAACATTTATAATAAAAATAACTCTTAACAACATAAACCTTATAGATTACTCTAACTAATTACTGCGCTAAGTTAACTATAGACTATAATAACTATAGACTTTATTATAAGACTACTACTATTATAAGAACCTAGCACTAAAAGACTTTATAACATAATTATATAAGTTATTAATAAAACTACTAAATTTATTTACTTATTGTCTGTACGCAGCAGCAGCGTCGCGTCCTGGATACAAGCGATCGCGCACGAGCAGGATCACGTATCTATGTCACATGATGCTTGTGCGCGAACCTCTGTGCGCAAACATCTAGATATCCCCCTTTTCCTCTGTATAAAGGAAAAATAAGAAGTAATTAACACTAGTTACCTAACACCTCTGTGCAATGTTTACACTGTGCAAACCTCTCTATCTTGTACGCATTTGCTAACACTAAGTGCTAGCTAGCAGAGAGTTTATTTAACACTAATTAGTAGTTTAAATACTATAAGAAAGAAAGCTTTTCTTATACTTTTTTATTTAAAAGTTTATGTATAAGAAGAATTCTTTTTTTTACTACTTTAACTATAAATTAGTAAGAGTAAAGATAGAGTCTAATTTATATATAAGTAGCTATAAATTTTTATTTAGTTACCTAAGTAAAAGTAAGAAACCTGTCTATATAATACTATTTAGAAGTATTATATAAATAGTAGTGCTTATTTAACACTAAAAGGTCTATTTTATTTTTTTACATAAGGCTATTTAGAGGTAGTGTATAATAAGAAGTAAAACAGCGCGCAACAATGTATAACTAACTACTATAAAGTAATAAGTAACACTAGCTTTATCTATAACTAGCTAGCATAATGTATTAATATATAACTAATACATACTTTTTATAAGCATTTTAGTAAAGACCTTAGTAAAGCAGATAAATATTAAAAATTAAGTAAATAAAATTAAACTATTAAATAATATACTTAAAAAGAAGCTTAATTTATATATAGCTAACTTAATTATAAAACTCTACATGTTAAGCATAATAAATATATGTACACTTAAGAACTTTTAGAACAACTTTATAAAGTAAAAGCTTATATACTTTAGAAATCTTAGCTAACTATTTTTATAAAAACTAATTACTACTCTATAGAATAAGAGTATTAGCTTTAAAAAAGACATAATAAAGGCTACTATACTATATAAACTTATAAAAAAAAAACACATGTTTACTATTTTACTAAAGTATTATATAAAACTATTACTACTATTGCTAGTTTTAATGTAATAAAAAATGTCTTTATATAAATTACTTATAGACTTAATACTTTCTCTATAATTAGTATAACTACTTTATAATAGCTTACTATATAAGAGCATAATTAGGCAGCTACATATTCCTGTAGCTACAGCTCTATATAAGATTCTCTAAAGCTTGTACCTACTATATATAATTTAATTACTGTATAATCTATACTAACTTTTACTTATATAAGATATTATAGCAGAGAACCTTGCGCCTAAGAAGGTTATATAATTCTAAAAGGCATAAAAAAAGAAAAATAACTATATAAAGTAACTATATAATATTCTAGCTAATAAGGCTATAGTATTTATTAAGCTTTACGAACACCTTACTATTTTTAAAGCATTATATATAAGCATTTTTTTTAATATTTTTAAAAGGCGCGCACATATGTTCTACTTTTATAATATTAGTCTAAAATAATTATAAAAGTTACTATATAAGTAGCTTAGTAATTACTTTAATACTAATATAAACTATAACTAGTATTAGATAGATTAGACAATAATAAGCTTTATATAAAGTAAGTAAAAAAACTTTATAAAACTTTATATAAAGCTTTTAAAGCTATAATTAATAAACTTACTTTTATATAAAAAGCTTTTAGTCTATAATTCTAAAGCAAGATACTACTTTACACTACTATTATATAAGTATGCTAAAGGCAACTTAAACTTAAATAAGTAATATTCTTAATTAAGCTTATATGTAAGGCACTATATAGTAACCTTTATTTAGCACTTTAGGTTATAATTAATTAATAGAATAATGCATTTATAAATAAATTCTAGAACATGTACTATACTAATAAGTAATATAGCTTACTATGTACACATAGCTATTAATAATATAAAAAAAGCTTAAGAAGATATAAAGGATTATTTAGACTATAGTCCTTTATATAATTAAAGTAATGCTTTATCTGTTATAAAAAAAAATGTTAGTTAATAAATTAATTTTATATAAATTAATTTTATATAAAACACTAATATATCTTTTTATATAAAAAATTCTATAATAAGACACTAATATGTAAGAAAGTAAATGTGTATATTTAAAAGTTTAAAAGTAAACTAAAGTAAAAAAAAAAAAAGTTGCATAATAATAATAACTTAGATAAAAAAAAAAGTAAAAAGATTATTAACTACTTTACTAATACTGCATTTCTTTACTGCGCAACTATAGAAGACATTTACAGCCTAGAACTTAAAGAATACACAGAACAGTTTATCCTTAAAAATTAATACTATATAGTATACTAAGGTAAACTATAAAATACTAGCGCAGTAAAAATTTTTACTATAAAGAAGTTATAACTTAAAGCATACCTATAAGAATTCTCTTATATAAAAGTAAACTAAATACTAAAAAAAAAAGTATTAGCTTTAAAAAATAAGAATTAATAAAATTAATTAGTACTATATAAATTACTAACTTAGTTAGTAACATAATATATTACATCTTAGACACTTTAACACTGTTCCTACTGTCTCTAGCAGACGCAGACTAAATAGGTGCATACTTTAATAATGTTTTAAATGTTATTATACATAAAGATAAAACTACTATACTTATTATATAAAAATAAAGACACCTTTTTTTTAATATTAGTAAGAAAAAATTTATGTTTTTTTTTACTAAATTAAAACTCTACTGCTTCTACTGCTAATTTAGACACCTTTATATAAAAAGACTCTAGAAGATGCTAACTAGCGCTAGCTATAACATTAATACTATAGTGCTAGAAGAGATTAAGAAATTTTGCTACTTTTACTAATTATATAACTAGGCTCTATAAAGATTTAAGTTTATAATTAAAAATAACACTTACTTTAACTATAAAGTTATTATTAATATTATATAAATTAATAATAAAAATGTCTTATATGTTATTAATATAGACATATTATTTTAGGCTACTATATTTCTAAAATCTATGTCTGCATAAAATACCTAGAATGCACTATGTAAATGCTAGATTAACACTTATTAAGAACTTCTAAACTACATTATGCATAACTCTAGTATAAACTTTACTTTAGAGGATTTTTAAGCTTATATAAAAATTATAAGAGCTATATGTAGGCAGATGCCTATAAAAGCATATTAGGTAGTTAGAAAGGTTAAGCGCGTGCACACACCTTTTTAATAAGTGTTTAACATTTTAAAGACTAAGCTAGGTAACTGTACAGATAATAAGGCTATCCTATAGATAGCAGTTAAGGCTCTAAACAACATAGCTAGCCTATATAGTCTAGTACCTACGCTGCTAGTTTTTAGAGCATACCTAAAAATTAACTTAAACTTTTTACTATTACTAAACATTATTACATAAGTAAGCGCTGTATAAAAAGTAATAAAGATACTTTAAAAAAACTATGTAAAAGTAAACATTAATTATGTAATTAACACTTATAATAGCTTTATAACATATAAAGTTCTTAACTTTCTTTTTAGCTTAGAGATTATAGCATAGAGAGAGAAGAAAGGCTAGACTAGCCTATATAAAATTAAGAGCATTAAAAAAAAAATATTATTATTAAAAAAAAAATAGCCTACTAAAGCTTTAATATACGCAGGTTAAACTGTACTATAAAGAAAAAAAAAGATAACTTACTTATAATAAATAACCTAGATAAACTAATCCCTATATAAAGAAATTTTCTAAAGAAAAAGAAAAAAAGACAGCTTTATAAAAATGTTACAGAGGCAGAACTAGAGCCTACTATAGACTAAGCCCCTTAGGATAGCAATACTGCACTAGTGCAAAAGGAAAATATAGATACTAGAAAAAGTAAAAGGTAAAGAAAACCTGCATAAAGTCTAGACTAGGTATTTTTAACTTAGAAGAAAAAAAATAATTAGGCCTTATTTATTAAGCTTTGTATAAACAGTGTAATTACTACACTTAAAAAACTATTTAAAAAATTAGACTATATAGAAATAGACACTTTAATTACTAACAGCACTTTTAAAGTTATAGTGTATAACTTAATAAGGTATAAAAGTTAGATTTTTAACCTTTACTTTATATAAAAAGTAAAAGGTAAAATAACTTAACTATATAAGAAATCCTACCTAGTGTTTACTAGCTACTTAAATAAAAAGAAAAAAAAAATTCTTACCTAGTTACTAACTATTTAGAGAATAAGCTAGAGACTACTTTTAGCTATAAAAGTAAGCCTAAGAGCTATATATAAAATGCATTTTAAACTGTGTAATATTACATAAGTATACATTTAATTAATAGATAAGCTTATGCGCACACTATACATAAAGCTACTAAAAGAGATGCGCTAGAGCTTTTTACTAAATATAATACTCTAGGTTGTATAACTCTTATATAAAGCTGCTAAATTAGGACTGTATTAGTTTAAAACATACTATAACTACTATAAAAAAAAGCTGCGCATGCACATCTTTTTATACAACTTTTACTTTTTAATTACTAATAAAAAAAAGCACACTTTTAGTATTACTAGCCTGTAAATAGACAATACTTTAAGCATTATAATAAAAGATTTTATGTAAAGAGAAAAGAAAGAACTATAAAAAGTAAAGTTTTATATAAAAAGTAAAACTATTTTAGTAAAAAAGTAACTTATTAAGTTTAATAGTAGAAAGATTAAACTTACACATAATATAGTAGTCTTTACTTAGAAAAAATAAGTAAGCTACTTTTATATAATTAACTTAAAGGATAAAGATGCTGTATAATAATATATTAAGTAACATGTAAAAAAAGCATATATTGCATTTATATGTTAACTAAAGGCAGCATTTAACTTCTTTATTACTACATAAACTATAGACCCTTTATATAATAACATTAACACACTTAACACATAAATCTAATAGTAGATAGATAATAGTAAGCGTAGTCTTACCTTTTTACTATTATAGCTTAATTATGTAAAGCTGTTTATTTTTATAGATAGATTATTTACTAATAATAAAGACCTTAGCTTATAGCTAGAATTTTTAATTATATTAAGTAATAAAGACTATACAGAGTAAAGTAACTGCTTTAAAATACTAGGTAACATTATACACTAAAATTCTACTAAGTGTAAAAGAGTAACTAGGAGTGTCTTTACTAGTAAACTATATAAAATAGTTAGAGGGTTTAATAATGTAATTACTCTTAGTATAACTTTATAGTAAATTATATAAATGCTTAAACTGCTACTAATCCTAGTAGTAATTTACATAAATTTAAGGTTTTTATATAATTACCTTATTTGTAAGGCCAGGATGGCGCTTACGTGTAAGGCTAAGATGGTGCTTACATGCAACAGGTATATATACTATTCTGCACCTAAAAATTAACGTTAGTTAATTATTTATACCTTTTAGTTGTATTAGCAGAGTAGTGCAGAGCCCTGTCCTTACATAATAATTAACTAATAACAAGGACAGTTGTGCGTTTAACCCACACCTTAGTTAGCTTTAAGCTAGTTTTTAGACTAAAACGTAAGGCGGCCTCTTCTAGCGCCACGTTGTTGCTGCTGGAAGGTCTAGTGTATATAGCTTAGCTGGCGTAGGCCACTAAGCGTTGCGTCGTGTTTATCCTGCGCCTCTAGGCCGCAGGTAGTCAGCCTCTGGCCAGTAACTAAGACATGCGCATAGGCGCCTTTAAGCTGCAGGTAGGTCATGTGACGCCTAGGACATGCGTCTGCTAAGAAGGGGGATAATGTAAGGCCAGGATAGCGCTTACGTGTAAGGCTAAGATGGTGCTTACATGCAACAGGTATATATACTATTCTGCACCTAAAAATTAACGTTAGTTAATTATTTGTACCTTTTAGTTGTATTAGCGGAGTAGTGCAGAGCCCTGTCCTTACATTATTAAGCTAGGCACTACTAGTAAAAAGTAACTTATAATTAACATTATATTACTCTGTAAATTATATAAGAAAAGGGAAATTACTAAGATTAAGTAAATTAATAGTAAAAATAACTTAGTAAATGCATGTATAAAGAAAACACTAAACTAGGCTCTTTAATTATTAGTCCTAACTAACTGCCTCTCTGTCTAGATAGAAGCATCTATAGACTAGCTAGATCTTATGCGTAAAAATGCCTTAGACTAACTAGACTAACAACACTTTTATATAAAGCTTATTTTTTTTTATTTTTTTTTTATATTATACATACTTATTTTTTTTATTATAAAGATCTGTTACTGCTAGCACTATATAAAAAGAGAAAAGAGCTAAGGAATTGTACAGTAGGGCTTAAAAAGCAAAGGATAAAGAAGAGAAAAGCTATTTACATAGTGTAACTAGCCTATCTTAACGCACAGCATTACTAAGGTAAGTCTTAATAAATAGAAGTAAAGTAAAGGTAAAACATAATTAGATAAACTTATATAGACAGAAAAAAGGTAATGCGTACAAAAAGCAACTCTTTAAACAAAAAGAAAAGTTGCTAGTGTCTGTACACAGCAGCAGTGTTGCGTCTTAGATATAAGTAATTGCGCATAAGCAGGATCACGTATCTATGTTACATAATGCTTGTGCGCAAACCTTTATGCGTAAACATCTAGATATCCCCCTTTTTCTTTATATAGAGGAAAAATAAAAAGTAATTAACACTAGTTACCTAACACCCCTGTGCAATGTTTACACTGTGCAAACCTCTCTGTCTTGTACGCATTTGCTGACACTAAGTGCTAGCTAGCAGAGAGTCCATTCAACACTTATAGCTATTAGAAAAAAGCATTATAGCTAAAAAATTTATGTTTAAATTAGAAAAAAATGTCTTAGCTACTTATAGCTACTCTAAAATTATTATCTCTAACTGTAATAAACTATTTACTAGTAAATTCTAGGCAGCTATAGTTAAGCACTTAGGAATTAACTATAAACTCTCTACTACCTACTACTTATAAATAGATAGATAAACAGAAAAAGTAAATATAAAAGTAGAAAAGTATCTGTGTAAATATGTGTTATATAAATAAAATAACTAGGCAGAATAGTTACTAATAGCATAATTTACTATTAATACTATAGAATTTACTGCAACTAAAGAAACTCTATATAAAGCTAATTTTAGATATTTTTTACTCTATAAGCTTTAAAGCTTATAACTAACAGACTTTTTAAAAGCTATAAATTAAATAACTAGACTTCTAGAACTGCATTAAAAGCTTACTAGAGAAGTATAGTTAGCTTAAAAAGCTATAGAAAAAGTAGTAAACTAAAAAAGATAACTAGCACTAGAAATACACTCTAATAATTATGTATATTTAGACATAAAAAATCTTAAAACTTTAAGACTTTTTAGAAAGCTAGCTAAGAAACACATAAGACTCTATAGAGTTATATAAATGTGCCCTAGCATCTGCAAACTTAAGCTACTAAAAAAAATATAAATATACTCTTAGTTCTATGTCTTTAAGCTTAAACTTACACCTAAGATAATCTTACTAGCAACTACTAGTTAAAAGAAATAAAAAAAGGAATATAAAGTAAAATAAATTTTAGACTATTAAAAAAATAAGTACTTAATAAAATAAAAAAGATAGCTTACTAGTAAAAAAACTTAAGAACCTATTAAAAGCCTGTTAAACACCTCTTAGGCCTTTTATAAGTACTTAGAATCTCTTTTAAATAAAACTACCTTAGGGAAAGCTCTCTAGACTAGAAAATATTACTATTAGTTAAAACTGCAGCAGCACTAGCTAGCTATAATGTAGAAGGCCTACAACCCTTTAACATAGGCTAAAAAGAAAAAAGGCCTATAGCCTTTGCCTTAAGCGCTTTAAGCTTATCTAAGGATAAAAAGTTTCTTTCTAAATATTTTACTCTTTAATTTGCTAAAAAATCTAACTGCTACTGCGCCCTCTTTTAACAAGTAACTAAAGATTAAAAATATGTAAAGAACTTTTTTTGCTTTTTTAAAAGGTTTTTTTTTACCTTTACCTTCTTTTTCTTTTTACGCATTTTATTTTTTTAAATTACTTTTAACTCTGCTAATAGCTTTTTGCGTTCCTGCTTTAAATAATTCTAAGCTACATTAGACATAAAAGTGTTATAATAACTACTCTTTTAAACACACTCTACACACTTATTTAATAACAAGGACATTACGCAAAAGAACCTACTTAAGTAATAAGTGCTGTAAAGACGCATCTTTATATAATAAAGAAGATTAAGGTAAGTAATAGTGCAAAGGTAATAGGTAACAGCAGAAAAGCAAAGAGCTTAGTAAGGCATAGTTAAGAAAACTAAACATTAAGTTAGGCTTTAAAGAAGAATATACACTAGCTAAAAAAAAAACTTAACACTTACAGCATAAAGAACATAATAGTAAGAACGCTAACTAGAAGAGAAGCTTACGTGTTATAGCTAATAGATAGACTATAATAACCTAATTAGCTGTTCTACACAGCCTAAATAACGTTAGATAGAATACGCTTAGCCTTATACTAAATAAATTATGTAACAGAACAAATAAGAAATAGCTTTAGCTTTTAGAAAAAAGCCTTGCAGGTTTGCAGGCTTATAGGCCATGTAGGCCACATAAGCATGCAAGCATGCAAACATGCAACATATGCAACTCTATGTATATAGTCTTAATTACAACTATAGTTAGAAGGTTATAATTACTATTTAGTCTTTACTTACTTAATAAACTAAGAGGCATTAAAACTTTTATAAAGAGAACATTGCTGCCTTATATATCTTGCACTATATATACCTTCTTTCCTATCCTCTTAGATTAGGTTTGCTAGCTCCCTATACAGCCGCTTATAACGATTCTACGAATCGTTCCATCTCAGGTCGCTCGGATCCTATCCGAAGGGTCCCCGTATCGGCCCCGACCATGACTCGACCCAGTCCCCTGCAGTTACCCCTATTCCCTCATGTATTTAGTCGCACCTCGCCCCTGTAGCTAGCTTAGTAGTTTTCTGATATCCTTTTGTACAAGGCCTATAGGTGTTAATGGCATTCCCAGGTTCAGAGTCCCCACGCACTCCCATATGCCTCTGAGTGGATTCCCACCGCATTCAGACCCATTGTCTTGCCTGCGCTGTTACACCGCTAGGCTAAACTACAACCTGCCTTTTTTATCCTGCTATACCTACACTCTGCTTAACAGACTGTACACCTAATCTGGCTAAGTTCTATCCCCTTCCGCTAACCCTCACCATAGGCTGTCGTACTCCTGAAAATACTATTTCGCCGGAGTAAGGATTGTAACAGTAATTTAGTAGTGTATAGGCTGTTTTATACAGAGTTTTATAATAAAATAGTGTAAGATCTTTGCGTAGGCAGGTGCGTAAAGAGGTGTATATAATAAGGTCTTTTTTTCTTCTTTACCTTCTTTTTTTTATTCTTTACTTTTTAAGCCCTACTATATAATTCTTTAGCTCTTTTCTTTTTTATATAGTCTTAATAGTAACAGATCTTTTTGCCTACACACACACATACACACACACACACTACACACACACACACACACATAGATGTCTTTCTAGCCTTTCTTCTCTACCTCTAGCGCTGTTAGCGCAGGCGTTTTTAACATCCTTGTGTAGTCTAGCAGCCTAGGGCGCATCTGTGTTACTCTTCTAACTAGTTTTACTCCTAATTAGTAGTTTATATAGCATCTTAGTATAAATATATAAATCTTTTAAGTCTTTTACTTTTTTTTTATAACGTACCTAACGGGTTGGCCGGCCACACAGGTTGGCCGGCCACTTTTGCTAAGCCCCCACTAAAACCACCCTATTCTGGCGCAAAACAGCCTACTTTAGCCCTATATAAAGTAATATAACATAAGATACTATTTAGAGTCTACTTCTACTACTTTCTTACACATACGCAAGTTATGCCTAGTCTAATTGCACTGCCTACATTACTTTTAACTTAGCTTACCTTCTTTAGCGCGCACTTGTGTTTTTAGCTTCTTTCTATTACTACACACTTTAAACTCCTTTAGAGCAGTTAAACAAGCTTTATTTTTAACTATTAAAGTTTTTTTTACCTAAATTTACTTTTTTTTATGTAATTTATGTTATATAGTAGCCTTATTTACTACTTAAAGCTTTATAATCTTCTTTTATGCTAACACTAGCTTATGTGTAATAATTAATGCCCTTTTTAAAACCTTCTTAAAGGCCTTTACTATAAATGTTAGTAAGCTATTTATATACTTTTAAATTTTTACTTTTATAAGCATTAATTATAACTTAAATTTAAAGGTATTACTTAGAGTTTACAACTACTAGGGCTTATTATTAATAAGTAGTAGTAGTAATAAAGTACATAACTAGATATTAAAGGCTATTTTAACTTATTTTAGGTTAAATAGAACTAAACTAGCGCTTTAAAACTCTTTTTAAATATTACTAAAAGTAATTACTGCATTATAAGTGTGTATAAAGCATAGTAGAAACTTAAGTTTTATAATATAAGTAATCTAGTTACACATAAGATTTTTAGCTTAGCACTTATACACCTTTTTTAAAAAGGTAAAATAACCTACATTAAGAGGCTATAAAAGGTGTAATAAGTGTAAAAGCATATAAATAATAATAATTTTATTTTTTTATAGTACTACTAAAAATTAAGTAAGTTATAGCTTTTATAGCTATTAATAATAAAAAGCTAATAAGCGCTTATAACTTTTCTTTTTATATACTTATTAAAGTGCTTTAACTACTACAGCCTAAGCTTATTTATTATCTAGCTGTTTTTAGAGACTATAATAACCTAGTGTTAAAGCAGATTTTTTTTTATACTAGGTAAAGAAGTAATAGCAGCCTTTAAAGATAATAAAAAGTAAAATAGCTTACTTTATTATGTTAATACCCTAAATAACTATTATCTACTTTTTATTACTTTACTATATTACCTTTAGCTGTCTTTATTTTTCTAAAGCTATAATAACTACTCTAGTTAATATCTAGCCTATTATAAAGCTTAACTTATTAAAGTTATAACGTACCTAACGGGTTGGCCGGCCACACGGGTTGGCCGGCCACTTTTGCCAAGCCCCTACTAAAACTACCCTATTCTCTCGCAAAACAGCCTACTTTAGCCCTATATAAAGTAATACAACATAAGATATTATTTAGAGTCTACTTCTGCTACTTACTTATATGTACGCAAGTTATGCCTAGTCTAATTACACTGCTTGCATTGCCTTTAACTTAGCTTACCTTTTTTAGCGCGCACCTGCGTCTTTAGCTTCTTTCTATTACTACGCGCTTTAAACTCCTTTAGAGCAGTTAAATAAGCCTTATCCTTAACTATTAAAGTCTTTTTTGCCTAAATCTACTTTTTTTTATGCAATCTATGTTGCGTAGCAGCCTTATTTACTGCTTAAAGCTTTATAATTTTATAGCTTACCTTATTATGTTAATGCTCTAGATAACTATTATCTACTTTTTATTACTTTACTATATTACTTTTAGCTGTCTTTGTCTCTCTAAAGCTGTAATAACTACTTTAGTTAATATCTAGCCTATTATAAAGCCTAACTTGTTAAAGTTATACCTGTCTTTATCCTAGATACTATACTTAGCTTTTATGTTAGCTACTAGGCAAAACTAGCCCTAGATAACCTCTAGATCCTTATAAAGCGCTCTTTTATAATTATACTTATAATTAAACTTTATTATAAACTTAAGGCAGTGCTTAACTTACATACTAGTCTAGTTTAAGCTAACCTAGCCTAGATTACGCTTTATAGGCAAGGAATTAGCTATATTAGCTATAGCTGCAAGCCTAGAGGGAAATCTGCGTGTAATAAGCTTAAGTATGTACTTAATAACTACCTTCTTCTTAAGCTTAGTTAGATTTCTTAATTTAGGCTAGCATTCTGCTTGTAAAGGCTGTCTAGCGCGTTAATTGCTTAGTGTTGTGTAAGAGACATTATAGATAGCTGCAGCGTGTTGTAAGGAGAGTTTTAAGTCTTATTTAAGAGCCTAAAGAGCAAGCTATATCTAACATTCTTTAGAAGATTTAATCTAGTGTTGTTGTTAAGGCATTATGTAGATAGGTAGAGGTTGGTAGGGGCTTGGCAAAAGTGGCCGGCCAACCTGTGTGGCCGGCCAACCCGTTAGGTACGTTATATGTCTTTATTTTAGATACTATACTTAGCTTTTATATTAGCTACTAGGTAAAACTAGCTCTAGATAACTTTTAAATTTTTATAAAGCGCTTTCTTATAATTATACTTATAATTAAACTTTATTATAAACTTAAGGCAGTGCTTAACTTACATACTAGGCTAGTTTAAGCTAACCTAGCCTAGATTACGCTTTGCGCGCAAAGAATTAGCTATATTAGCTATAGCTATAAGCTTTAAAAAAATTTATGTGTAATAAGCTTAAGTATATACTTAATAACTACTTTTTCTTTAAGCTTAGTTAAATTTTTTAATTTAAGCTAGCATTCTACTTCTAAAGGCTATCTAGCGTGTTAATTGCTTAGTGTTATATAAAAGACATTATAAATAGCTATAGTGTGTTATAAAAAGAGTTTTAAGTTTTATTTAAAAGCTTAAAAAGTAAGCTATATCTAATATTCTTTAGAAGATTTAATCTAGTGTTGTTGTTAAGGCATTATGTAGATAGGTAGAGTGTAGTAAGAGCTTAGTAAAAGTAGCTAGCTAACCTGTGTAGCTAGCTAACCTGTTAGGTACGTTACTTATTTAAGCTTAAAATAAAAGGTTTTTTTAAGTGTTTTTATTTTTTATTTAACGTACTTTATAGGCGAGTTGCTTACACACCTAAGTTGCTTACTTTTGCTAAGACCCTACTACACTACTTTTTCTACACTAATGCATTCCTAACAACACTACTTAAACATGTTAAAGGAATGTTAGATGTAGCTTACGCTCTAAGCTTTTAAATAAAATATAACACTTTTTAACTAACGCGCTGCAGCTATCTATAGGGTCTTTTAAAAGATAATAAGTAACTAACACACTAGACAACTTTTCTAAGCTAATTATACAGCTAACTTATAAAAGCTAGATAATAATAAGAAGTAGGTAATTATTTAGCACATACTTAAGCTAAATGCGCAAGGATTTCCCCCTAGCTAGCAGCTATAGCTAATATAGCTAATTCTTTACATGCTAAGTATAATATAAGCTATATTAGCATAAACTAGCTTAATATGTTTGTTAAGTGTTACTTAAAACTTAAAGTAAAGTTTAAGCATAAGTATAACTATAAAAGAGCTTTTTATAAGAATTCTGTAGTAATTTAAAGCTAGTTTAACTTTATAAAGAATATTAAAGCTAAGTATAGCATTTAAAATAACAACATATACAACTTTAATAAGATAAGGTTTATAATAAGCTAAATATCTACTAGAGTAGTTGTTACAGGTTTAGAGAGATAAGAACAGCTAAAAGCAGTCTAGCTAGGTAACTAAGAGTAGACAACAGCTATCTAGGGCATTAATGCTAAAGGGTAGGCTATTCTGCTTTTTATTATCTTTTAGAGTAGCAACTACTTTTTAAACTAGTATAAAAAAAAAATCTACTCTAGAATTAGGTTATTATAATCTTTAAGCGCAGCTAAACTACTAATTAGCTTAGTCTAGACTAGTTAAAGCACTTTAATGTGTATATAAAGAAGTGTACTATTAGCAGCTACTGTCTGCTAGTTATTAACAGCTATAAAAGCTACAACTTACTTTATTTTTAGTAATACTATAAAAATAATAAAATTATTACTATCTACATGCTTTTTTACTTATTACACTTTTTATAGCTACTTAATATAGGTTGTTTTACTTCTTTAAAGAAAGTGTATAAGTGCTAAGCTAAAAACCTTATATACAACTAAATTACCTATATTATAAAAATAAAGTTCTTGCTATGCTTTAAAGCAGCTTATAATGCTATAATTACTTTTAGTAATATCTAAGAAAGGTTCTAAGGCGCTAAATTAGTTCCTTTTAACCTATAATAAGTTATAATAGGCCTTAATATAAAGTTGCGCACTCTATTACTACTACTACCTGTATATAATAAGCCCTAGCAGTTATAAACCCTAAGTAATACTTTAGAACTTAAGTTATAATTAATACTTATAAAAATAAAAATTTAGAAGTATATAAATAGTTTACTAACTTCTATAGTTAAAGTGTTTAAAAAGGTTTTAAAAAGAGCAGCAATAATTACACATAAGCTAGTGTTAGCATAATAGGAAATTACTAAGCTTTAAGCAGCTAATAAGGCTGCTACATAACATAAATTACATAAAAAAAAGCAAATTAAGGTAAAAAAGACCTTAATAATTTAAGAAGGCCTACGCTTAATAGCTCTAAAGAAGTTTAAAGCGCGCAGTAACAGGAAGAAGGTAAAGAAGCAGGTGCAAGCTAAAGTAGGTAAGCTATTCTAAAGGCGCTATAGATAGTGCAATTAGACTAGGCATAACGCGCAAACATGTAAGCAAGAAGTAGAAGTAGTATCTAAATAATATTCTAGGCTGTACTGTACTATATAGTGCCAGAGCGGGTTGTTATAGGCCATAATAGAGTTTGTTGGGGTGGGGTCTTAGCAAAAGTGAGCAACTCAGGTGTGTGAGCGACTCGCCTATGAAGTACGTTAAAAAAAATTTAAGTTATAATTATTTATATTTATAAACTTTTTTTTAAATTTTTATTACTTTACTTTAATTTTTTATACTTTAGAGATAGAATAATTACTAGTAAAATATTTTAATTTACTATAATTATAATAGTTACTAGAAGTTATTTATCTTTTAAAGACAAGTGTCTAGCTAGGTTGTTAGTAGGTAGCTAGGGTGGATTAAGGTACTAACATAGGTGCAGGTTAGGGTGCACTAGAATAGTATACTGCTTTAGAGGTATTACTAAAAACTTTTTAAGATTAATTTATAATAAGTTTAATATTAAATTATTAAGTATACTTAGTAGTTTACTTTAAAATAGTAAAAGTTTTTTTTTTATATTATAAGCTATTAAGTAGGCTACTATTATTTTAAAAAAGCTTTTTTAAGTGTGTTTAAAACTTAAGTTTAGTACTTTTAAGCTAAGTAGTATCTTTTTTTATAAGTAGAAAAACTATTCTAACTTTAATATAAACTCTTTAATAGTAGCACTAATAAAGTAAGCTTTAAAAGTAAAAAATACTTTTTTTTTACTTATTTTTAAAGTTTAAAACGCTTATTACACTTTTATTTCTTTATTACTAGTAATAAAGTAAGTTTATAAAAGCTTAATTATTTTTTTTATATTTTTAAACTAAAAGTTATCTAATTTAGCTAGGTATCTAGGCTCTAGGTATTCCTTTGTAATACTAGTAGTGTGTCTCTATACTAATGCTATGTGTGCACACTTACTTTAATAGTAATCTAAATTAATGTTAAGTTTATTTATAATAAAAGCTTACTAGTATTTAAATATAAGTTCTTTACTATTTATAAAGTTCTTAATTTTAAGTGTGTGTTTAGTAAAGTAGCTTTAAAAAAGCTTAAAAGTACCTAAAAAGTTTTTTACTATTAGTATAGTAAAAGTAATTTAAAGCATTATTAAAAGTAATTTAGTAGTTAGTAAAAGTTAATTAAAACTAATAGTTTTTAATCTAGTTAGCTACTTAATTTATGCTTTTAATTAAGCTACTTAGTTTTTAAAAGCTATGTTACTAAAGTTTAACTTTAAATTTAGTAAGTTTTTAGCTTTAGGTTTTATAAAAAAAGGTTTAGCTATTAAAGTTAGTAGTTATTTAGCTTTAGTAGTAAGTATTTTACTTTAGCTGCAGCTAGAGCGTGTTATAAGCTTTATACTAAGGTCTAAAAGTAGTTAAAAGTTAGGCATTAGTAGTTATTTTTAATTTTAATAAGTTATTAGTAACGTACCTAACAGGTTGGCCAGCCACACGGGTTAGCCGGCTACTTTTGCCAAGCCCCCACTAAAACCACCCTATTCTCTCGCAAAACAGCCTACTTTAGCTCTATATAAAGTAATACAACATAAGATATTATTTAGAGTCTACTTCTACTACTTACTTACATATACATAAGTTATGCCTAGTTTAATTACACTACCTATATTTCCTTTAACTTAGCTTACCTTCTTTAGTGCGCACCTGCGTCTTTAGCTTCTTCCTATTACTACACGCTTTAAACTCCTTTAAAGCAGTTAGACAAGCTTTATTCTTAACTATTAAGGTTTTTTTTGCCTAAATTTACTTTTTTTTATGTAATTTATATTATATAGCAGCTTTATTTACTGCTTAAAGCTTTATAATCTTATAGCCTACTCTATTATGTTAATGCTCTAGATAACTATTATCTACTTTTTATTACCTTACTATATTACCTTTAGCTGTCCTTGTTTTTTTTAAAGCTGTAATAACTGCTCTAGTTAATATCTAGCCTATTATAAAGCCTAACTTGTTAAAGTTATACTTGTCTTTATTTTAGATACTGTACTTAGCTTTTATGTTAGCTACTAGGCAAAACTAGCCCTAGATAACTTTTAGATCCTTATAAAGCGCTCTTTTATAATTATACTTATAATTAAACTTTATTATAAACTTAGGGCAGTGCTTAACCTACATACTAGTCTAGTTTAAGCTAACCTAGCCTAGATTGTGCTCTGCAGGTAAGGAATTAGCTATATTAGCTATAGCTGTAAGCTTAAGGGAAAATCTGCGTGTAATAAGCTTAAGTATGTACTTAACAACTACTTTCTTTTTAAGCTTAGTTAGATTTCTTAATTTAGGCTAGCATTCTGCTTATAAAGGCTGTCTAGCGCGTTAATTGCTTAGTGTTGTGTAAGAGACATTATAGATAGCTGCAGCGCGTTGCAAGAAGAGTTTTAAGTCTTATTTAAAAGCCTAAAAAGCAAGCTATATCTAACGTTCTTTAGAAGATTTAATCTAGTGTTGTTGTTAAGGCATTATGTAGATAGGTAGAGTTTAGTGGGGGCTTAGCAAAAGTGGCCGGCCAACCCGTGTGGCCGGCCAACCCGTTAGGTACGTTAGTCTTTAGGTTTCTACTTTAGTGCACTTTTTATAACTTTTTTAAAAGTAATTTTAATTATAAAAAATAAAAAGTTTTAAACTTAAAAGCTGTAGTTAATAAAAAGTTTTTAAATTTTTATTTATAATAACTAGATAATTTAATATAATAGTATATAAAAACTATAACTTAAACTAAATTAAACACTTTTTAAAGTTAAATATAGTTAAATAAATAATTAATGTAATATTATTAATAAAGCTATTACTAGTAAAAGTAAGTTTTTTAATATAATGTAACAGCATAGGCAAGACAATAGGTCTAAATGCAGTAGAAATCTACTTAGAGGCATATAAAAGTGCGTGGGGACTTAGAACCTAGAAATGCTATTAACACCTATAGGCCTTGTATAAAAGGATATTAGAAAACTACTAAGCTAGCTAAGAGGAGAGGTGCGACTAAATACTTAGGTGAATAGGGGTAACTGCAGGGGACTAGGTCAAGTCATGGTCGGGGCCGATACGGGGACCCTTCGGATAGGATCTGAGCGACCCGAGATGGAACAATTCGTAGAATCGTTACATCTATAAGCGAGAGAAGGCCACGTGGTTGACTGTGCCGACCTTGTTACATAGGTAAGTTAAAGCTTTTAGTTTGTATAGAGAAGCACCTATGCTAACTTTTTTTAAAGTATATTAGATAAGGTATTAGGCTTAGGATGACGCGCAGGAACTACGGGAACAAATTCTTGTTAAGCTAGAGCAGGAGGTGCTAATTTCTAGGGGGCAGGCTTGCTCTTAGTAGGCGCTAGGATGTAGTAAGCTTCTTCTACTTTGCCCTTACTATTTATTTAACTTACAACGCGCTAACTTTAGTTTAGTACTTATAGCAGGCTCCTTGCCCTTGCTTGACAGGCCCTGCGCCCTCTCCCGCGTAGAATAGGCTGGAGGGTCGCCATCTAAGTTAATTTGACGCGTCTGGGTGGCTGGGGCTTCTCTAGCCCTCTGTTTTAAGCCTATTGTTGTACTGTTACTCTAAAAAATAAGCTAAGAGCAGTACCTCTATATAAACTTAAAGCTTTAACTTACTAACAATATTTAGGAAGGATTTATTAATATATTAGAAGTTCTATAAAGTTTCTAATCTCCTATACAATTTTTGTAGGGGAAAAAAAGATCTGAGGAACGCTAAGAAATTTCCCGATTTTTACACATAATAGCTCAATGTGGCTGAGTTCTGGACTCCCTCTCCTCAGCTAAACTCCGCTCCCTCCAGCAGCCTTATCGATCGCACCCACTGTTAAGATTCCATGTTTCGACGGCCCTTATAGCGAAAGTGCGCTATGGCTGACCCTCTATCCATCGCCGCTAGTGTGCTTACGCTCATTCAAGTCTCTGTCCAAGTTACGGTCCTTCTTAACCAATTTCGCGACGAAGTGAGCGTAGTGGATGCGACGCTAATCGGATTGCTAAACGATGTCGAAGGATTCCAGCACGTGCTGGAGTCTATGAAGGAAACATTTGATCAAAAAGATCTCAAGGCGAACCTCCAAGCAACTGGCCACGTAGGAAGTCATTGGAGGAATCTTGCGAGATCATTGAAAGATGGGACCGGGACGCTAGAACAACTACACACCCTACTTGACAACATCAACAAAACCACATCTTTTTTCGATGGACCAAGGAAACAAATACGTTTTAAGAGTGCGATAGATCAAATCGCCGTGTACCGAGAGCGAATCCAATCCTATCGTGGCGCACTTCAACTTTCCCTTAGCACCGTCATCCTGTGAGTTCTGATAATTCCTTTTTGCTACGGCTACAACTTTGCGTACTCACGGGTAAATTTGAAAGAAAATAATCAGCGATAGCAAAAACTTATATTCACTCCTTTTCTCTGCGTACTAACTGGCCCCCAGATGGAATCAGGTGACCTTTCAAAAATCTTCAGATCAAATCCCGGAGAAGATCATTCCGAACCTAGATAAATTATACGAGGAGTTCCGTAACCTTGGAACGGTTCTGAATGCCAAGATCGAGAAGCTGCAAAGCACAGTGTCCGACCAGAGCAGCAAGCATGAGCTCAATTCAATGAACAACCTACGAGAATGTGTTCGCTCAGCAGCAGATCTAGCATCTACTGCTTCGACAACACTTACCGTGGAGAATAGCGATATCAAGTCAGTCAAATATGGATCCGACTTTGGCGACATTTTCAACAGAGGAGCCAACGAACCAATGTTAAGATGGATAGATTCCAACACCGTATATGAATACGAAGATTTAGAGGCTCCAATGCCTAAGCCTGCCGAATCCAGTGACTGTGAGGGACCTGGCGGCGAGTATCAGTCTGACAGTGACTCGGATATCGAGAACGAGATAATCAGGGCATTGCTAAAGAATGGCATGAAGCGAAAAGAGTCGGGAGACCTCGCAGGGGCGGAAAGACTCTTCCGCAACTGTTTGTCACGAATGCCTGTGAAATCCAGTTATGCCCCCCTTCAAATCGCAACCGTTAGTGGCGTGTCAAAGGTTGAAGTATTGACATTGCTTGTCGAGACTTATTGCTTGCAGGGCAATTGGGGCAAAGCGAAATCTTGTATGGTGGATAAAATTTCCATCACAGAGTGCCAGGTTGGCAAGCCAGACGAGGTTTTGTTATGGGACACCATGAAATTGGCTGAACTGATGATGAACAACAAAGAGTATATGGAGGCGCACCTACAAGCCCGACGTTCTCTTCGGGGTTTCAAAAAATTAAGAGGAAACGGCTTCAAAGGCTACGAACAATGCCTGACTCTACTCATTCAACTCTGCAGAGTAGAAGATAAGGTGGACGAGAGGGAGGCATATGCAGCGTTGCTTGAAACCCACCAAGCAAAGATGAAGCAGATTCCATCTCCACCGCCCGACGGCTCGGAAAGTCTAGCTATGATACGTCCTCAACCAGAGCTTTCTTCCTCGGAGCAACTAGCTCAGAGTCCTGCCGAGCGAAATGAAACACCGCTAGTAGGAAATCAATCTACGCCATCATTCCAAGACTCTCAGGTACTTCTCCATTCCTCATACAGCCAGTTCGCATTGCTGACAGGGGATTTCAAAGCGCCTCGAAGACGATCTCGACGTCCGAATAGCAGAGGAACAAGCTAAACAACAAGCTTCTGCTCAGCCATCGAGTGTCGAGAGAATACTTACTCCACCTATCAAACCTCAAGCGCCAATCACAACTCAACCCCAGCCTTCAATTCCTAAGAGTAAAGCCACATCCGATATTCCTCCACAGAGCCCTTCCCCCAAAATAGTTCCGACCAAGCCTTCGAATGCCAGAACACCTCTACCAGACCTCCCGTTGATTGTGGTATCTCCAGAAACTGCTAAAGCTGCACTTCCGGTGGCTGTCAACGTCCCTTCAACCACTCAACCGGAGAAAAGCCGGACCAAATCGTCTTCCGAGGGGACCAACTTAAGGCGGAGTGCTTCAGATTCATACTTATCTAGGCCAGAACATATGGACGCATCAAATATCGACATGCCTGCTATCATATCTTCTTCACCGGCGTTAGACATTGGCTTGAATTCAGATCTTGCAAATCGATATCAGCGCTGGCAGCGAAACCGATTTGCGTTACTAAAACCACCAGAGCCAGAATGGTCTCCAGGAGATGATAACTTACCTAAAGTGGTAGCCACAGCATCTGTCCTCAAACCAAACCCAGGAGCAAACATATCGACACATGGTTCCCGAATCTATGACGTAGGGCTTGAGGTTGTTGGGGAGCCTTCTCTTGGACGTTTTGATCAATTCCCCGCACCCGAGAACATATCAAGAGATAAAGCGAGAACTCCAGACCCTGTTGCTATACAGTATGGGCGGACCATGGAGCGGCCAGGATGGTCACTTGAGAAGAGCAGCTCAAGACTTGACTTGAATCTGCAGAAGACTCAAAGTGGCCCCACTGTTGAGGTTATGCCTTCTTGTCCAATATGCAGCTCAAGTCTGTCGGGGCTTCCAGACAACGCAGCTTCAATACACGTCAACAGTTGCATGGATGGTAAGCCTGTTCCAGTTTCGAAGCCACGGGAAATGGACAAAGGGCCCACCACACCAATAAGTGGAGGTACGACTTCGACCAACCATACCGGAAAGAATGTTCCCACAGGCACTTGGGCATGTTGCAACTGCAAATCATTGACGTTGCGATTCTTGTCCGAAACGAAGTGTCCTGGCTGTGGGCATTTGAGGGATTCATCTTGTCCAACCCCCAGGGAGTTATCTTGTCCAACCTCCGGGGAGTTATCTTGCAAGTTGACCTACCGAACTCAACTCGGACCCACACGGACAATGAAAGGAGAAACTGTGCGGCGAAAGCTGATAGTGCTCGGTGACACTTACTGTGGGAAAACCTGGCTTGTGTAGTGCGTTCGCATCACCCATCTTTACTAAATCACCACTAACCCTGATACCAGTGCATGGAACAAAGGTTCTGGTCAACTACCCAAGGTTTGTTTTCTAGGAGCCATGCACGAATTCAGCTAATTTGCTCCAGTCCAACAAACTCGACATTTTCAACAATTTTATCCGCTTCGTCGATGTTGAAGGCGTCAAAGTAGAATTGGTAACGTGGGACAACACGGGAATGGATGGCTACGAGAAGCTGCGCCGGCTATCATACGAAGACGCGCATGTCGTCCTGGTTTGCTTCGACATCAATACCCCAGACTCTTTCGACAATGTATCCACTTTTGTATGTGAAAGCGTAGATGAATGTCTAGCATCCCAATCACTAATCTAATCTAGTGGAGCAAGGAAGTAGATACCTACTTCAAAAATGTTCCTAAGATCCTCGTTGGATGCAAGGCAGACTTGCGAGAAAATCCTGCATCGATAAAACAATTACAGCTTATAGGTCAAGTAATGCCAACAATACCGGAGGTAAGATTGCTTCGAACTATATTAAGATGAGTGAACGTCGTGCTGACAAGGCGCTCTAGTGCGAGGATCTCGCATTGAAAATGAAGGCTCTTGCGTATTTTGAGACATCTGTCAAAAACCGCACTGGGCTGAATGAAGTCTTCGAGTATGCAGCGAAGGCTGCTCTCGTTAAGAGTGGGCCAAAGGCGAAGAAGGGTATTCGGAGATTTCTATCGCGAAGTGATATCAAGTTTGTACGGTAATGTAAAGCAATGTAATGCATACATGTATGTCTTATGTTTTTTCTTCAACGCAGATCTCTTTCATAATCAGCCATGCTCTGAGAAAAGTTCGACCATAACCCATTTATGACAAAGGTTAGCAGAATCCATCCCTTAGCTGTGACTCTACCGCATGCGGCCAATCAGGAATGGTCAATATCAACGCCCCGCGTGAGGGGCGCGACAGCACGTGTAATAGGGATCATAATCCTTGCTAATTGGTGGGTTGCCTAGCTGGAGTCGATCTATTCCGGAAAAGGTGCGTTAGACGCGTCGGAGGACGGTTCCCGCGGGGTCCGGAGTAGCACGAAGTATACGTTATATAAGGTAAACGCTGCCTTGTTAGTCTCGAAGCAAATCACGAAATTCTAGAGTCCGAGTATTTCAAGCGACTGCAAACTTCCATACTTCACGAAGTCCAGAAAACCCGGCATCAAGGTATTGTTCAACGGGGTCTTTATAATCTTCACTACCCGCTCACCTACAATAGTCATTCCAACACCTTTCAATATGCCATTCACTCGCGCATCCGCTCTCTGCACAGCCAGCACCGTCTTCGCCACAATCTTTGTTGGTTTTGGCATAAACGCTATCTTACGTCCAGCACACGCTCTCACCTTCTTCGAGCTCGTCATGTCGCCCTCCATTTCCGCTGCTGACCAAAACCTCATTGAAGCAATGACGGTTATCTACGGCGCACGAGACATCTTCATCGGCTGTGCTATCTATGTCGCTGCATTTTTTGGGAAGGGAAAGAGCGGAGAGAAAGTACTGGGGTGGATCTTGTTGGCCACAGCAGCGCAGGCGGTGGTGGATGGCGTAGTGTGTAAGTGGATGGTTGGGGATGGGGAGTGGGCCCACTGGGGTTATGCGCCTGTTGTAGCAATCACGGGAGCTTTGTTGATTAGGTCTTGAGCAGGGCAGAATTTAGTTGGAATGATCTTAACTCTGCTCAATCTGTCAAAAGAGCAGAAGGATCCAACCACGCTTTTCTAGGAGTGTGTAGAATGTATCTCTATCTCTTTGTAACCCCACTGACTAAGCTATAGTACGAGCTATCAGAGTGTTTGGAAGCACACAGTACTAAAACTCGCAAACAAAGTATCACTCAATTCAAACTCCTCTGTGAAGAGTACCTATTATGCGCTAAATGGATGGCTTCCAAATCATTCACAACAGTGCTCCAATATTCGAGCCAGGCAACGGGGTTCCATTACCAACGCGCTCTCGAAGAATCCTGCTATTGCTCACGTTCGTTCATCCAGCCCTTTCCGTCAGCCTATCAACTACTAATTCGTTAATTCAAGCATCTAAATCTTCCTCAACAATGTTCAAGTAGTACGACGAAATACTCTGCAAAGATGCCTACAAGCTCTAATGCACCTACTCTGCCAGACGCGGCATCTCCACTTCTTCGGTGCTGGAATCCAAATTTTCAAGCTTCGAAGCTCCGTAAAGAAACCAGCGCTAAAGAACTTCTGGTATTCGAAATACGTGCCTATTATTTACCTTAAAGCCTACCTATAACATCATGAAAACAAAACAGAAACTCCACGTCAGCAAGCAGATTAGCATTAGCCTTGGAAGCAATACCCTAGTCTTAAACGCTTCCAGTATTCGATGCTAGTATCGTACAATTTTGTTTATTTGCCCATTTGCTTCATAAAATATTTGACGTCATTCGGCCGCCGATATCGGGTTAGTTTAAAAGGGAGGACCGATTATGAACGTGGTGGAAGTGGCCAACGCATTCGGAACTCTTTCCATAGCAGGAGGGTTGTGTAGTTAACCTTGGGAAACCAGAATATATTCAAAGTGAAGGGGACAGGGTAGAAGAGATGAAAGACTCAATTCGATGATGGGGAGATTAGGACCTTAATTTGTACCTCTCATTAATCCTATAGCTCTCCACCATGTGCTCTGGTATTGCCGTGCTAGAAGCAGTAAGTATGACCTCCGCCACCCCAAAAGAGTGCTGCACTAATTCAGTCATGTATCGGACGGAAATTTGGACTTGATCCTCCAACCTAAGTCATAGTACTCTAAGCCACCCATTATAACGATAACCAATGTGACTTTGCTGGCTTGGTGCTAATAGAGAAGGGTTCTGAGTGACCGTGGGCACTTCGACATGAACTCCTCAACACCTTCAGCACATAGCCAAGTGGAATGGAAAACGAGATATCCTGATTCAAGAGTTGGGCTAACCACGCTTTTCCTCTAGCAAGTGACCCACTCAGCCATTGTACAAGAGACCCTCGATATGTAGGCCGCAAAAGAAAGATAGAACTATGATATTTTCACCTGCAGCTAATGTCTGGTAGAAGAGTGCGGACGGGTACGAAAGTGAAGACTTAGACTCGAATTCGAGGATGCCCTTGATACAAGACTTCAGAATTCGCTAGGCCTAGCTAGGAGTTCGTCGGACTCCGGGACCATTTCGTTCAATCTTGGAATTGGAGATTACCTGAATCTATGACCTTCGACTATAGTGGTCGCGTTTGTATTGCCCTCTGGAAGCGGCAGATTAAGTTCGCTAGCTGCCTCGCCTTGTATACAGATTCGTTCACTTTTTGACTCAGGTCATAAATAAGCTAATCTAATAACATAGACTAGTAAAGGAAGTACTATACCCGCCTCCCCGGAAGGTCCAGCGTAAGGACATACAGTCAATTTCTGAACAGTCCGGTCAATCTATATAGCCCATCTTCTATGCGTCAAACGTCGGCTTGATCGCTAATCATGTGTTAAGCAGGCAAACAATCACCGGATCAGACTTAAAGATGAAAATCTGCGTTGAGTTGTTCTATGTAAAGCATCATCTTCGTCTCCATACATTTATCTTTGTTCACCTAGAGCAATCTTCAGCTCTGTTCCTAGAGGACTTATACGTCCGTTCACCCTTATCTTGTTTGCCAGTGAGTATTACGCTAGTTTAACTCCAGCAGAACAGGAAGCTATTGAGGGACGACTACGCCTGTTGAGTTTCGTTAAGAGAGATTGTCTTCGGGTTCGGATTGAAGAAGTCAGGGATAGCCTCAAAGATTCTTTCATTTTAGTGACCTATGTGATGACAGTGTTAACTAGCGAGCAATAACACCCAGACGCTTCTTTATCCAATGAATGGTACAGTACCCTCGCATAAGTGATTGGCCACTTAGCCAAGTTCTTCCCCCACCACACAAATGCACTAAAATTAACCCACCATAACTCTATTAAAAGAACCCTATTTTTAATAAGTCTAAAGCTAAATAAAACCTTAAGAAAAGAGCTGTCTAAATATACTGTTAATATAATATAGCAGTTCTACCTTTATAAAGTAAGCGCTAGATGTTAGATCTATGCCTACACTATAAAGAAATACCTTGCAAAAAACAAGTACTACGCCTTCTGCCTACGCTGTAAGCCTTAGCTGTTAGCTGTGTATAAAGAAAAGCAACTCTAATTTACTTAAATACACTAATTTAATAAAGATAAGGACGTAGCTTGTATAGCGTTTTATAATAAGGCTATGTTTAAAGTTAGATTAGATACTACGCCTTTATAGGTATATTAAAGAGCTAGGCGTAGGTACAAAAGCTGCTCCTTAAAGCCTACATTTAAGTCTAAAAGAACTATAGTTAGTGTTTTTAGTGTAATATCTCTTAATAGTAAATTAAAGCTTTATATTAACACTAACAGTAAGCGCAACAACTTTAGAAAATACTGCTAGATTCTACACAACATTAGGATTCTATTTTATTAGGAACTTATAAAGGCTTAAGAGATTAGCATCTAAATGCAGGATAGAGCCTCTATACACACTACAAAGGCAACTTAAAAGTATATAAATAATTATAATATAATCTAGATAAAGTAGCTTCTATAGAGCCTTAATTTAAATCTAATTAAGAATATTTAGCAGATTATAAAGTTGCGCATCTTAAAGTAACAAGAATATATTACTACTTGCTAGCAAATAGTAAAGGTCCTATAGAAGGAGTAGTTAAAAATTTAACTAGCTAATTATAAGAAGTGTATCTTTAGTTAGTTAAAGCGCATAAAAGAAGTTATCTAAAATAAAGGCAGATTAACTTACTATTAACTAGCTATAACACTAAGAAACTAGCCTATATATAGGCTTCTTATAGAACTAAAATTTTTTAAATTTAATTAATTTTTAACAGAGATATTGCTATGCTAAAATAGCTAACTTCACCCATCTAGAGCTTAGATCACTGGGTGGCTAATGACTTTCGCGAGGGACTGTACTATCCGTTTCCAGAGCGATATCGCAAGTCTTTCGGACTGTACCATCCAAATTTTTTTCATTCACTAATAAAGGGGGTTTTCAACACTCTATTGAAAGCTCTCATGATACTACGCACATGCTTCGTTCTTCAAAGTTCCTTTTATAAGATGCTCTAGGTTACCAAAAATGTTCACGCCGAGAAGACCTCAGACACGCTAACTCATTGATGAGCATTTGAGGCCTATCGTCTTTCTTCTTCGCAGTCGCATAGCAAGAAAGTTCGTTTCACTAGCCGTTAGAATCTATTCAGAACTTGTGATGAGATTATTGACAAACGTGTTAGCGAAAGCAAAACCCACGACTCCAAGTCCACCTACCATGAAAGTTCTTTGGTGGGACGGTGGATGGCACAGTTTCGCAGACCACCCCCATCAGTTTCTCACAGGTAGGCCAAAAATAATTTTCTATCGCTGAAGTGATGCGCTTCTACTTCAGTGCCTACGTTTTGGACCTTAGTAAGCTAGAAGGTCTCACTTCGCGCTGCATTCAAGTCTACATTGGTGAACGAACCATTTCCGGCTTACAGGCTTGTCTAATTGAATACCGCCAGATCTTATGTATTAATGTCAAACTTGGCCGAGAGGGAAATAAAATTTGTAAGATTCGCTCATTCCTGATCCTCTTTCTGAAACAGTGAAGAAACTGCCTTCTTAGACTAAAGGGACGATGTAATGCCGCTAGGAGTAACTAGTTTAAAAGGCTAAACAAATGTAATTGCATCATGTTACTTAGTGAAGCGGATACAATATTCGCTTACCAAAACAACAGTATACCTATTGTTCTACGCATTCTTCAGTATCACAAAGGTCCTCTCTTTCTCGTAACAAACCAAGTGGGAAGCTTTGATGAGGCGTTCAAGTCTCGGCCCACATATCCATCCTTTGCGCGTCTATTCCCTGGTATCGTTCTATAGGGCTAGCTAACTGACTTCGCGTAGATACCGACTTTGATAGGGAGACCATAACCAAGGTCTGGAAACCCTTTTAACGTCAGACCCTGACAAGCCCTTCAATTCATCCAATTGGAACCAGTTTGAGATCAAGTCCAAAGACCGTCAAATTCGCAAAGAGGCATTAGGTTGAGGTGCAAGGAAGTAAAGATATCAGGGCACAAGCCTCAAGGTTTAGACAACGAAAGCTTGGAGTCTGACTAACTTGAGACTTCTTTAGCTCTCCCTATGGCAGCATTCTTCGGCTCGATAGACACTTCATTTTCATCCTGAGCCGGCCATCTTCACTTATTATCATGGCCTTCAACATCACCGGTGTCTTCTGGTTCAAGATTTTCAGCAGAGCGAATATTAACAAAATATCATCACAGGTTTCATATCAGCGATTACAAATTTGACCATCTGTAGCTCCTCAGGAAGCGGCAAAGACACCACGCTAACCAAATTCGGCTGGCCCGGCAACAACGTTGCGTGTTTCTCAACCTTCACTCAGAACGTTTGTGTTTACGATGAAATTTCTCGACTTCAATCTATAGCAGCCCTCATTTCTAGTCGTGGCCAAAATATGGGAGGCCAAAGAGAGTTCGATGAGCTCGAATCGCAGTTACTTAGGCTCAAGTTCGCTGGGGAGCAAACCGAACAAGAAATCCGGTAGACGCTACCCCAATTATGAATGATTATTACTAAGACCAGACATAGGACACGACAAATAGGTGTAGAAACATCAAAGGGACCTGATCAAATGCTACGAGACATTGCTGGAAAAATACACCCAGCTAAAGCAAGATTACGAACATGTTACAGGCGAAACCGCAGCTGGAAATAACTTTGTTCTAGTTCTGATCAATGGCCATAGCCACCATGTAAGTTTAATGTATATCCACTCATGCTCATTAGCTAAATTCTATCCCGAAGTTCCAAGACGACCTTTTACGGGCAAACGGCAAAGGTGGCGCTGAAGCCTCGCACCTGCTGGACACAGAAATCCGCAAATATGTATCGAAAACCTTGATGATTCCAGAGGCTTTCCACCTGATAATACGCGTCTATGTGGACCTAAAAGAACTATCGAAGGATGCATGGAGAGCCAAATTAGTAGACGCCACACCGCGCGCTCTTGGGTCATTCGCGGGTAGCTTTTCCAATGCGTTTGGATTCTTTGACTTCATTAATGTAGGAAATCGAAATGGCGTCCAGACAAAGATTCAAGAGGCCTTCAAATACTACGTCAAAGATCCGCTATGCCAGCATATCTTCCTTGGCCCACCCTTCACCGCTTCTTACAACGACTTGTTGAAGACCCACAATGGCAAGGCCACCGTCATTCGAGGTGATTTAAACAACTTCCAGCCTCCTGACTGTAAATTTGTGTCGTTTCCATCCGTATTCCGTATGTCGAAGCCGCCAATTCTCCAAAGCTTTCCCACAGGACGTAATGGACGCCTCGCCACGGGCAACACAAGCGGACATCATAATGGTCAAATGTGCAGAGATTCCCAAAAGGTACATTTATAGCACCTCCTATGACGCCTAAATCAAATGCTAATAAGCTCCAAGGGTCACTCTCCCCGACCGAGTCTCAAGCTCGACCGTATCCCAGTTAACAGAACCTCGACTCGAACGTCCTCTGTACCTCCGATGGAGGGAACAGGTTCGGAAAATGCAGAAACATCCTCCATCTCGCATGCCCCTCCCTCGCTGGGGCGTTCCCGGCATGATTCCTCTAAACGCTAACAACGAGCGCCTAGATATCTCTATCCGAACCCCTACAGCAACTGGATGGAACATCTACAACACCCGGGTTAATGTTAACAAACTCTGCAACAATTTCCACTTATTAGGCAAATGCACCGCCAAATCTTGTACGCTTGACCATAGGAAGCTGGAACCAGCAGCATTCCAGGCGCTCCAGTATTTGGTCAAGGAATATCCATGCAGGAAGGAAGGTCGATGTCGCCGATTTGATTGCTATAACGGTCATATATGCCAGAAGGATGGTTGTGACAAGGGAAGGACCCTAGGATGCAAGTAGAAGGATAGTATGCATAGGATGGACCCAAAGGTTGTAGCGTGGGTGAAGCCGGGTGGTGGAAATCAGGGTGAAGGTAACTCTTTTGGGATGTGGTCTGAAGAGCTTGATGCTGGATCTAAAGGGGATGGCCATCCTCATAGTCAGCTACATGAGAGGATTAACACTACTCTTATGCTCGACAAGCCTCTCATCGATGTTTGAAGAGAATGGTAGACCCTTTACAAAGCTCAGATGGTCATAAAATTACTAATTCCAGGGAGGAATCCATCTTCTGTACTATTTCAGGACACCCTCAACAGAAGAAAGGTTAAAACATTAAATAGATGAGCAAATACAAATAGTTCACACGATATCCAGGAGGTTGTACTGGCTTAATTGGCGTATTGAGCACACATGACCACGATTCCGCGTGCCCAACAACGCCACCCCGAAAAGATGTGTCATCATCGCAAATACTACACGAAACTAGCCATTCATCATAGGCCTTGACACAGGGACTCCATGCGCAAGACTTCATCCCCCTCAACGCCGTCCCCATACACTATCCTCCACTCTCCTTAACCCCGTACTTCCAGGCTTCCTCCTCGGTCCACCCGAGTTCGTCGGCTCCAACATCATAGAAAGACCCTTCTCCACCATGCCCGTAAGCCCAGCCTGTTTCGCTGGGCTCTCTAATACCCTCGTCCTCTCAAAGATCGCCCTCTCACTCCCATCATCGACATTTTGGTGATCATACTCCGCATTGCGATTAAACAACTTCAGGATATCTTCCATACCAAGCTTGCCAATCGCTTTCCCACCTTCAATCGCGGCTTCGGCCAGTTTGCGCTTGGCTTCTTGGAGTTCGAGGATGCGTTCTTCGACGGAATTGTGGATGGAGAGGCGGTAGACTGTTACGTCGACGGTTTGGTTGAGGCGATGGACTCGGTCGATGGCCTGTTCTTCGACAAACTGTCGAGGTGTTAGCTGATGTCTAACGAGGGTAGGTTTCATCTAATGAGGACTTACCGGATTCCAGAAGGGCTCCATGATAACCACCCGGCTGGCAGCCGTGAGATTGAGACCCAAACTACCGCACTTTAGACTACACAAAAGGACCCTCGTTCGCTTATCGTTTCGCAGCTTGTGGAGACTAGCTTCGCGCAGGTCGTTGCGCATGCTGCCATCATATCGCGTGAAGCTGTAGCCTTCTCTGTGCAAGAAGGGCTCGATCAGGTCGAGCATGGAGGTGAATTGAGAGAAGACAATGACCTTGTGATCGGGGGTCTCCTTCTCCAATATCTGGAGTAATTGGCGGATCTTTGTGGATGGCGTGAGATCCGAGGCGTCGTACTCAATATCAGATTCTCCGGTTTCAGACTCTTCCGAGCCGGCTTCAGAGTCTGAATCTTCTGTATCAGAGTCTGTTCTCGAGTCGCTCTCATCGTCAGAAACTAGGTTAATAACCTTGCTCTTCTTAGGAAGTTTCCTGTGCACAGAAGGGCCATCATCGTCGTCATCCGTATCATGAACAATGAACGAATCATCTTGCCTCTTCTTCGATGGCGTACCCTCATCTTCAGTTGCAAATGAGTCAGAATCCTCCGAACCGAGAGAATCACCACCGCCTTCGGCATTCTCGTCGTCAGTCCCACCAGCTTTTCCAAGATCCAAGACCACCTGTTGACCTTCTGGAACAATCCATTCACCTTGACTCTCATCCTCATCGTCACTATCGAGAATAATCCGGCGCTGCCGTGAGAGTTTGGAGCTCCCCTCCTTCTCGCTTTGTTCGCCCTTCGATCTCTTGTGTTTCTTGCTCTTTTCCTTGTGCCCATGTTTCTTGTGTTTCTTGTGTTTCTTGACTTTCCTCTGTGAAGCATTTAAGTCGTCCTCGCAATGGTTGCATCGAATCGCACCAACGGCCGCGGTATCCTTCGTTAACTTAAGCTGACAAACATCACAGCGCTTAGTCTGGACGCTCAACCCGCCGAATAGGTCCGCAAGGTCGTCTGTATCTGCGTTCTGTCCTTTGCGGGGAGTCTGAGTACCGGACCGAGGACCGGACTTGGAATCTGTTGTCAGGGCATCTTTATCATCCTTCACATTGCTCTTCGTCAAGTTAGGATGATTGCAGGCCTGCCTCAACCGAAGTAGCAGTACTAAAGCTCCAATATAATCCGTCTTCGCACCTCCCATCATTTCCGCGAGACGCGACTCTGCACGATTGGACAACCTATCGTAAAACTCGCGCTCCTTGGTGGTGAACGCGCCAACGACAGTTTCAACATTTCGGGCAACAATCTGGAATCCTTGTTTCTCTTGGCCATCCTTAGACTTGCCGCCAAAGTTGAGAGCACCGTCTTTCTTCAAGACATCTTTCGTTCGGCGCTTCATGAGTCGCCCCAGGAAGATCTGAAGTCGCTTCATCGCGAGATTTCCTCTGCCATTCTTCATTGGACCAGTAATGGATTCTTTCCAGTTCGACATAGTAGCATACGGCTCAATGCGGAGGAACTTGATTAAGCTCTGAAGCTCGTCTAGGTTGTTCTGCATTGGTGTTCCAGTCAAGCACCATCGGTAGTGAGACTTCAGTTCGTAACATGCTTTAGTCATCTTGGCGTTGCGGTTCTTGATGGTGTGAGCTTCGTCGAGAATAACACGGTACCAGTGAACTCCGAAGCAACCCTTCTTAAGTCCATCGGGGCCATCACCGCAACTAGCGTGCTCGGACGACAAGACCTGATATGTGGTGATAACTACATCGTATCCCTTGAGTTTATCAAACGACTTGGTCCGATTGGATCCATGATGTACTAGGACTTTCAAGCTGTGGGAACTGGTGATTTTGGAATTGATCTCCCCCTCCCATTGCTTGATGAGAGCTAAAGGAGCAACAATGAGGGTGCCCTTTCCGACGGAGGGTAGAATCTTGTTCCTTTTATTCTCGGGCTCGGTGTTCTTTTCTGGTCGGGGATTGGAAAGAATTACGGCTATCGCCTGAATGGTTTTTCCAAGTCCCATGTCATCGGCCAAGATTCCTCCTTTTGTAAGTTTGGCCCTCTTGTTGTGAGCTCCAGTCTCTTTTTCAATCATCCATGCAACTCCATCTACCTGATGCGGCAGCAACTTGACCTTCATACCGTCGACGGTCCCGTCGTCTTCCTCGTCTTCATCTTCCTCTGTAGCGGATGTGTCCACCTCATGTTCTTTTAATTCTAGGGCCTGTAGCTTTTCGGCCAACGTCCTCGCAGCCTTCTCTTCTTCTTGTTTCTTCTTTTTCCGACCCCTCATTCGAGGAATTTTCTCCTCGTCATCCAACCCGCCTTCGAAAAGAGCCTTGATGTTCTCGTTGGCCTTGGACTGATCCACGTATGCATACAGGTCGGGGGCACCAAATTCGCTGCCTTGCGCACGTATCTCAGCATCGGGATCAAAGTCATCGTCATCATCATCGCCACGTTTACGAGGGAGGTCATCGAGGATGATAGTTTGTCGAGGCCCATGAAACGGATTGACGGGATTAAAGCCTTGGTTGGTGGGTTGGAAGTTATTCACAAGGTTAATTGAGGAGAAGGTGGGGCGAGGAGCTGCCTGTGTGGTTCGGGTTGGGGGATTCATTGGCCTCGGAATCGGTATGCTGTACGATGGCTGACGTGGCTGAAATTGTGCAGAAGGAATCTCAACTATGTCAGATCCGGTGGATGAGGCTGTGCTATAGCGAGAACTGCCTTGTGGCTGGTCGCGCTTGAATGGGTGTGGTAGAGCAGCTCCTCCATTGCTATATAAAGATGACGATTGTGGGAAGGTCGGCGCATGCTGATGCCCTGAGCCAGTTACACTATACCCGCTTGAGGCGTAAGCTGGCGGCGGTGGAGGTTGCGATGAGGGCACACGGTGGTGCTCGGGTCTTGCCTGACCCGGTTTCGGTGCGTTAAACAGATGCGCGTATGGATCCTTCTGGATATCTTTCTTGAGCGAGTTCCGTAGCGGACTTGTCTTTCCAAACTCTGGTGAAGTGTTTGTCAGATCTTGTAATACCTTTGGAAGGGGAGGCTCGGTACGCTGGCTAGGTACCGGAGGTTCCCGTTCCCTGACCATGTTGCCTGAATCTTCCACGGAAACGCCTTTGTGCAGTTGAGCCGTTTCGGAGAGTCTGCACTCTGACGGAACGCGACGAGTTTCTAGTTGCGCTTCTTCGAAAAGAGAACTCGAATTGCTTATGAAATCTGTGTCAGAGTGACCTCCTGCCGGGGATTCAGCCCGCACAGTATCCGTGTTAAATGTCGGTTTCCGGGGCGAGGAGAGCGTGTTGATCGGGCGAAACGGGCCGCGATGCTTCCTGGGACTGCTGCTCATGGACTGAGGGTCAGTCAACGCCTCAGCTTGGTTTCTCGAGTCTTGTTGTGGGCAATACATACTTACAGTTTCACGTGTCGTTTCTTCCAGTTCTGCTCTTGTTTGTTTCCAGGACTGAGACGTCAGCCTTGGCATTCATCACCCCGCCAACAAATCCGGACACTGTTCGCTACGCGCCACCACGTTCTCTCATTCATTCAGCGCGTTATCACGCGACTACTCAAGCGACTCCTTTAGCAATCCCGCTTGTTGAATCACCAGCATCACTACAGTTAAAAGTCTCACCTCACACTGAAGACGTGTGGTGCTCCATTTCCTCCGACCCCGTGTCCATATTATTCGTTCTTCTTATCTATCAAACCCGAGAACAACGTAAAAACGCACACATATTGCAAGATCCTCATCCCTGATCATATTCTCCGTCCGTGTACGTAAAACCACCATCGTCTACCCTTTCAGCAATAAGTAGCATGTTGTTCACACGCCTTCATTGTCATTCATACCATTTCCGTCTCACAGCCCTCTCATACCCAAAGCACCCAGGCCAATGAATGCGACCGCACCTCCAGCAAAAATTGCCCCTGGCAACTTTCCCACTGTTCCCGTGGCAACTCCAAATGCAATGGCACCTATATCGATCGCATCTGTTCCAATACCTGCCCAAAGAGCCCTCTTGATCTCTCTCCTCCCTCCATCATGAGCATTCTCATCTTCGGCCGTCATTAGGAGCTCTCCAAGGACAAGATCGCGGCCGCCGAAGAGACGTGGCATCACCGAGACGGATGCAGCAATTGGGAATTGGAAAAGTGCGCAGGTCCAACGTGGTGCAATGAGGCAACCCGCACCGACTGCAATGCGTAGGATGGAAAGGGCTCTGATGGCTCCAGAGGAGGTGGATGAGAGGGGCTCAGAATACTGTTCATTCATGGGCTTGGGTGCGAGGAGCCGCTCACTTTGGTTATGAGACGCGATGGACCCAGGTGCCATGATGAATGGACGTGTGGTTGGTGCTGATGTCAACCTTTTGTTTGGATGAAGTGTGACTGATGAGGATGATATATCTCGGATTGGTGTGCTTGATGGATGTCAAATCGAGAGCGTCCTTGACGTCCTTTTATTCCCCTGCCTTAACGATATGAGCATGTCGATAACTTTTCCCACAACCCTTTAGGCAGCCACTAAAGCATTCTATATCAACATTCACTTACGGTGTGGAAGAGCTATCCTTACTTGTCGAAGCAGGCTGAGCGACCCAAGGACTTGGCAGCATTTCGAAGAAAGGTGTATGATAACGTTTTCCAGCCGCCTTCGCAATTCGCCTTGGATCTTGCATCAAGCACCGACCACAGATGCTTTACGGATTTGCTCGAGCGCCATTGACGACGTGGAAGAGTGTGTCACACTTCGCGAAATATTCCGAATGCAGGATCGACGCTTGAGCTAAACTTAATCAAGCTTAGTCGGGTCGAAGGCCATAACGTTATGCTCTTCCAGTGGGTTCATATAATCCTTCCTCTCTCTCTAGGACTCGTGCGATCATTAAATTTCCGCACCAAACTTAACGTGAACGTTGCATACCATAACAACATGCCTACAGAGAAGAGAAAGAACACCCGCACTCCCACGAACGTGCCTGAGCTTGGCGATCCTGATCGAAAGAGGGTGCTTAATGTCCTAGCTCAAAGAAGATATCGTAAGTCGTGATATATAGCATTTTGCATAGACTCAATCTTAGCAAAGACGTACTGATGCTCTCGCATAGGCCAAAAGCGGAGAGAAAAGATCGCGACTTTGGAAGCTCAGGCTAAGGGCCTAACCACTACTCCACTATTCAATCAATCAGAAGACGAGACTTTGAGACTTGGGTCAAGAAACGCATCCATTTCGACTTCGAAATCAGAAGCCGAAACCACCCAAGAAGACAAGGGGGCAGGAGCAGTTGAGGAGATCCTAAGGGACCCGGATGATGTAGGGTTTCCTATGATGGACTTCGAACAGAGTGCCCTAGACTTTCCACTCTTTCCTGACTTTAGCGTCTCTTCAATAGGTATGAATTGTTATTCATACTGTTGAAATTAGACTCATAGCGTTCGCAGACTTCAGCACACTCCCGAGTCCACTCCCCTCCTCTCCCTCATCCGTACACTATCCCTCACAAGCAAGCTCAAATCCATCACCACCACAATTCAACTTCCCCTTAACTCCAGATGGAGCCCAACTCACCATACCGATCCTCTCCGCCTTGCGCGCCTTCGGCACAATTGCCACCATGCTTAACGTCGTCACTGAAATATACAACCCCTTCCACCTGCACACGCTCTCTCCAACCCCTCCCGCCTCTCTCCCACTAAACCTCCACCCCACCCCCGCTCAAATAGCAATCCCGCACCACCCGCTTCTCGACACTCTGCCTTGGCCCTCGGTCCGTGAAAAGCTAATCTGCATGTTCGCCTTACCTTCAGCAATTCGTCCACCAATTGCAAGGAATGATGATGATGATGATGGCGATGGACAGGGAAAGGCTATCATGCAAATTATGCATGATGTGGACGACTTTAAGGATGGGATTCGAGTGCACGGAAACGTTGTAGGGTGGGGAGAAGGGAACGAGTTAGCGGAAGAGGCCTGGGAGGTTGGAGAGACGTTCTTTAGGAATTGGTGGTGGTGTCTAGATAACAAAGTTTTAGAGGTTACGAATCGGAGGAGGAGAGAAAGGGGTTTAGGAGTTTTAAGATTAGAGAACGAGAAGGTGTAGGCTTGTTGGAAGTGAGATAGGCCCTGTCTAACTAGTTAGAATCTGAAGCATCAAATAAACTATTAACTTCCAGCTCCTGGAAACCCAGGATACCCCACTAAATATGAGATGTCGGCGCAGGACCGTGCGCTGGTCACCAAGAGAAGGCTAAGGCATCCTATTCCATTTGGGGCCTCTCACGTGTTACCAGGTTTCGCCCGGACGCGTCGGACCTTCCCGTCTTCCTTGGAATGTGTAAGTACCGATTTGACCCTCTGACCTTTCCATCTTAATTGGACTAATGGATCCCCAGACTTATCTCCTCCTTCCGAAACATTATGCTCTCCCGACCCAACGACACCGGCTCCAACGCTCTCATGGATACTCTCCGTGAGAAAATATGCGCTGACAATGCGAGACTGGAGGGAAACACTACCATTCGAAAAGATCCGGGATTTCCTCCGACAATATTGCCTTAAGTCCCCTGTGAAAGGGTAATGGCAGCCCAACAATCTACGAATCACATTCGGTTTGAATATCTACTTCCAAGAGTGCTCATATGTACTGGGACGGAATATGGAGAATGCCCGCCATATGAACCAGCCGACGAGCTGCTAGTGAGATTGCCAAGTCGACAAGAAAGAAGAAGAAGAAGACGTAGAATTATGCCAAAGACCTGAAGGAGGTGGAGGAGACTTCTCGCCCCCTTAATAGCAAAGCCGTATCCTAGTTTCTGGACACCACTAAACTGCTTAAGACGTGGGTGAAGAAGGATTGGCTGATGTATGGATATAAGTCTCCAGGCAAGTTTAACTATTTGAACAGAGCTCTTTTAGTGATCAAAATACTATCGATTTTTCGATTTTTCAACTTGCTAAGATCTATTTCTTCTAGGCAATTCTATCATATTCTCACCTTTCTAATATCTTAGTGCCACCACAATGATCCTAGTTCAACAACTCGCACATATTTGGCTTCGGTCGTAATATTACATGTTGTAAAATTACCTTCCCACCCCACTGGCATGTAGGTATGCTCATATCGACAACTGTTGACTGGTGCAGAGAGACACGTTGACGAAAGCCAATATTCACACGCTCGTGCGCGTCCACTAGTACTGTCGCGTCAAACAGAACATCGTGTCCTTCTCGGCACGGCTAAAGCAGTATTTGATAACTTCTCCTTATTTGATTTAAATTATTGGTTGGCGTATTGTGAAAAATTATGTCAAGGAGAATGGGTGACTGTGTTAGTAGGGTTGGATATATGGTTGGGAAGGCTTTAGTGCCATTTCTCTTGTCACGCACTATCAACACACGACGCAGTAGCTGTATATAAGGTCGATCGTTTTATTCTGTCATACTTTCTTCCCGCCAGCATCCACACAATTGAGACATTCATCGCCATCAAGGCTGATCCAATACCAACATCTACGTCAACATCAATCAACTGTTAACAACCATCAGCCGTCAACAGTCATCGTCTGCCAGCAACCATCCACTAATATCCACCCACTGCCCTCAAGATGACTTCAATTAAACGCAATCTCTCCATCGCATCCATGCTCACCACCAATCAATCCCCAAAGCGCCGTCGCCCAGCGACACAGATGATGACTCTATCTTCTAATAGCGACTCGTGTGTCCGGCACACCACGAGGTTCATTTCTAGCGAACTACTCCTCCATGGCTATGGCAACAAGAAGGAGCAGATAGGTGTAAAGATTAACGCCACCCAGAAGACTACAGAGGAACAGATAAAGATGCAAGACCGAGAGATTAAAGAGCTGCAAATTCAGATTCAGGGGAAGGACATTGGACTTAGACGGGATAAGGGAGAGGGAGGGGGAGATGGAGATGGAGAGAAAGTGGGAGAGGAAGGAGGAGAGAAGGGGAGAGGGAGGGAGGGAGGGAGGGAAAGAGAGGAAGAGGAGGAAGAGGAGGGTGAATATGAATATGGAGAAGACGGAGAAGGGGAGGTGGGAGAGGAGCAGGAAGAAGAAGAAGAGATGATGGGGGAGACAGGGGAACCAGTTCATTATATACGGGGAAAGAGACAGAAATATGTAATCTCAAAGGTACAGGGCACGAAAAGATGGTATAGGTACTAAGACAATAGGCAGTACAAATAGCACTTGAAGTTCTAGCATACTGCTATAGGTTGCCGTAAATGAACAGGATGGTTTTGATCCGTCAAACCTCTTGCTGAAATCATGGGACACGTCAAAGGGACGCGGGTTTCTGTTATCAGCCAGCCATTCAAGACAGCTGTACATATCCTAAATGCTGAAGGAAGGCAGATGTTCACACCAACCAGGTTGCCATGGATGCCCAGCTATTTTTTAGCAGTCGTTTGGAGATGGACTTGCGAGAGTTTTTGAAGTGGTAAACTAGCAAACACAAAAACATTAGTTTGGTGGAACCTTCCCTCTTACCAAATTTCGAAAAAGCCTTACTTTAGTCTACTACTAACCTACCCAAATTCAACCGGACAACAATTCGCCACCCATTGCTGGAGATCTTAGGAAAAATATGGCCTAAGCAAGAGATCTCTCCCTACCTAGGCAGTGCAATCCTGGCATGCGTCAAAAATCACTTGCCTAGGGTTAGAAAGCAGGGGACTTTAACATCTCTTGCAAAGCAGTATATAGTACTGTTAGAATATAGGCACATAAGTCACTATCTAATCACGCTGCAGCTTAGATCCTAGCACTGTTTGTTGCTATCTACAAATGAAAATACGTGAAGCTTAAGCTTAGAATTTTCTGCGTTAGCGTTACTAATAAAGCCGTTCATTAGTTCTTAAACAGAAATAACATTATAATTAGGCAGCAAAGAAGTGTCTAAAGCTTGCCCTAAAGGGCGCGCAGATTTCATTGAGGCGGGTCGCTTTGTTGACGGTGCCTAGAGAGCTGAGAGAGATTCTCATTAGGAGGCGGTTGACCCATCACCAGCATACCGCGACATATTCGAGCTGCTATTCGAGCTAGGAGGTACCAGGCAAAGTATCAGAGAATTCTATACAGTAAGTGGCTAAACCTATTCAAACCAAGATGGTAATCGCTTGAAAGTGTGGAAAATTCAGTAGTAAGAAAAGCGAGCAGTCCGGAGGTACTGACTTCTTGAACACTTCAGCTTTTGCTCCCTTCCTGCGCAGTGTCAAGTGAAGTATAGTAATTTCGCGCATACTCTAGAGCATGGACAGAATGGATATGATACATTAGTCTCCACAACCCCGACCTTCACCATAGAAAAGCCGCCAACTGCATTGGCTTCAATCCCAGAAAATTGCAGCCTCATAAATCATAATCACTCTTCAACTTCGCAACTTAGAGATCTGAGATCCCTTACGTTGTGCTTTCTAGACTCTACAGTCTGGATTCTATACCCACGTGGCGTGCGGCGAGTTCATATGAAAAGCGCCTGATTGGGGAAATTCGTCAGGGCTAAGACTCACATCCATCCCCAATATGAACGTGCCCAAGTTCCGGTTGCTATATATATTTTTCCATCTTGATGCTATGGCTTCCCTTCATATTGACCCACGCACCTTCCTTCTCCCGTCTCTTCTTTCTGAGTTTTCCAAGACTTCCACTGTCACCCGATCGTTTCAGCTTCGAGTGTTTCCGGGTTATCATGTAGCTCCACCACGAGTTCGACGTCAACGTTCACGGAGTTGTCTGCGAGGAGAAAGGAGCGATGTGTGCGCTTGAAGCAACCCTTTTGAACAGAATAAAAGCGTTGTATTTCAAGGAGAAGTTGGAGACTAAGAATTTACAAGCATTTATTAATACTTGGCTTATTTTAGACATATGTGCTGTTGGTGTCTACTACTTTCTCGATGCGTCCATAATATTTAGGAGGAGAGAACAAGTTTTCGCTCTTTCCATACCAAGCATTCCCTTCCATTCGTCCTTCTCACATGCTAACCCCCCTCTAGGCGCCCCATCTTGAATCCTTGATTCCATGCTCTCCCGCCCCTACGGTGGCACCACCACCCCTATCCCGACAAACTGAACGCAAGGTGTACAAAGTCTATAACTCGTGCTACAAACCGTCAGGCAAGCCCAAGAAGAGGCTACACGTCAACGGTCTTCACAAACTACATCCGAGACGGATTCCGGCCGCTCGCCCACGCCATTAACAAGATATGCGAACAAGGCTGCACAGACACGGCCTTTTACCTACTCTTCAAATTCGTGAAATTTGTGTGGAAGATGGGAGGTGAGGAGGGGTGAGGAGGGGTGAGGAGGGAGGCGCATTGGTTGAATAAGGAGCAGGCGGACGAGTTAGGAAAATTGTCGGCGAGATGAGGAGAGGGGATAAGGAGTGGCTGTTTTAAGCGGAGATTGAGGTGTTTAGGAAGAGGAATGTGCATTTCTGTTAGTGGAAGGATAGGGGAATTATGAAGATTAAGATTGGGTCTCATGAATTGTGCTTGACTTGAGAGGGTGTTGGTGAGGTGGAGGTGAGCGGATCAGGTGGGGAAGATGGAGACAAGGGATTGGGTTGGTGGTAGAAGCGGGGCTAGAAGATGGTCCGGTAGTGCTTGATTTGATGTTTATTTTGATTTAAGTTGTAATTCTTTTCGAATGTATTGATCCACTCGAGCCTCAGGTTTGCATGTGACGGTCTTCAATTTCACGTTCTTTGTGTGAAGGTTCCAGACTTGCCGGTTTCTTGAGCATCGCTGCCGGCGGAACCTGGTTTGCACTCAAGCCCCGAATGAAGTTTTGCTCTGTGAAAAGGAACGGAAAGTCCTGCTCAATTATTTGTCAACATGTTCCCACTCCTCACTCTCAGTGTCAGACTGATCCTTCTCAATACCATCATTACCAACAAGTGTCGAGGCGGTATCCACCCATTCTTCATCGTCCGTCTGTTGTAATATCACGCTTTCCGGTCGAGATGTCTTAGGGGTACTCGTACCACTCCTGACGCTCACCAAGTCCCACTGCTCAGCATCCACGCCACCTTTGTGGAGTATCTTAGACTCCTCACCTTCACCAGAGTGATGTTCTGGGGGTTCTTTCAGGTTCTCGTAAGCTGGGGTGTCTTCGGAAGGTCGAGGGTTTGCGTGCTCTTCCAGCTCCTTCTCAAATTGCTTGATACCTGGAACGAGACTTAAGTCTTGCTCCATGCGCCGTAGATTCTCCTCTGCCCACCGACACCAATCTTCCATTGTTTGAGTGCTTGATATGCTTCTTTGCGCGTGATCTGACGAATTGCGTAGGTCTGAGCAATTAGGTCCGGGTGGTGAGGTGGTAACACGGTACAAGGACGATGCAAGGTGCGCGTTATGTCCAACTGCCCAGCTGTGCTGTGTTTGATTCCCATAATGCTCATTTCGCTTCGCGCGCTCGACAGCTTCGGCTTCAGTGCGTTGTTTTCGGAGACCTGCTTCGGCCTTGAGCTCCGCCTCGGTCTGCTGTAAGATACCCTGAAACTGTCCATTGTAGTCGAGCGTATCGTCCCCACATGGTAGATCGGCCACAAATACCTTTTGAGCCTTGATCTTGCACAAGGGTCGTAGGAGCTGTCGCCGGTTGGACCCGCTCTGAAAAACAGCCCAGTCTCCGTGTATCTCCACTTCCCGTAAGGTCCCTCTGAGTGCAACCTGGGCACATGTCACAGCCCAGTTTGTAAATTGTTTAGAACGATCGTTGCTCAGGTTGATGGGTGCGGCTATTATGGGAATGGGCAAGCAGACTCGACGAATGCAGGATACTGCGCGGGATGATAGCTTGGAGACAAATAGAGGGAGCAAGCCATCCAAGTGCAGAGGCATGAACTTGGCACGCTCGTAGAGAATTGGTAAAGCTTCTTCGTAGGTGAAATGGTTCGCACGAAGGATGTCGAGTGATATCGGAGAACTTCTCCGGGGTTCATGGGAGAATTTCAGCTTCGGCGTTGGGGACCGGGTGAGCTTGTAGCATGGTAAGAACGGCTGACGATCAATCTTGACGAGGAGACTTGGGGCTGAGGTGTCAGTCAAGATGTATCTGTAAATTTCAAGCCGGATTTCTCTTGGAAGGGAAAGTAGATGACATTTTTTCCATCTGTACTTGTCGCCGAGATCTGTTTCCGGGATGCACCGAGGTTCAGGATCGAGGAAGACGGAGGGAGGATATGTGCGGAGGCCATTCCTTGTATCTTCTTTCGATGTTGATGAAAAGCAGTGCCTCGAGGTCCGATGTGGGAGACTGGAGTTCAGCCTGTCCCAGTCCATCTGTTCATCCGGTGTAGCTATTGGTAACCACGATGAGCTCTGCAGTCCGAATGGAGGGGAAAAAGCGCAGTTGGAAGGGGGGTTGAAATTTGAAACAATGGCAGCCGACGATGGAGCCGCATCAAAAAGAGACATTTCGCACAATAAAGACCCTGAAGCGTTCACAAAGAGACGTGGAAGTTGGTGAAGCTCTAGCTCATGATGCTGCCTGATGCAGGTGATCAGCCCCGCCCGAGGCCTTTCCTAAAGGGGTAAGTGCGCCATCCCCCGCTCCTAGCTTCACCGGCATCATCGCAAGCTCAAGAGGCCAGAGACTGTAAATTTGTCTTCTGAGGCTGAGTTTAGGCATCTGAGAATCGAGCCTATTCTTCATAATTTCGTCCTTGCAAGGACGTAGAGCAGTGGTTTCTCTGGGTCCCCACCCCGAGCCCCAGGAAAGACCGCGACAAAGGCGACAAGAAGGATGCCTAAAGACTCACTTTCAAACAGCACACGTCAACTGCTTCGTCAGGGTCCTTCGAGTCGTCAACTTGCCGCGTCATTCTCGTTGGTACCTTCGTCTACTACGGCCAGTCATCTCCAACCCTCAAATGGGACGGGGGTCTAGAGGTCGTAGAAGTCGACCTGACACGAAGCAGACCCTCTGTTGCTGAAGTGCATTCAGGTAAACCAACAGTGAAATGAGTCGTCCAACCTACTAAATTAGAAGCCTAAGTTCCAGTTTCATCATTCTGGGGCCGAAGATGACAGGTGCTCATACACTCATTCTCACCCCTCCATCTCAGGACCATTATTATCGCCTTCGAATATTAGACAAAATAATGCCATATCCTTCATCACTTCCCATTGCTGGCAAATTTCTACTCTTTGTCTTACTCCTAGACCTTCTGTAGTTCCTCAGTTGTACTTCCTCTCCTAAACCAATTCTTCCAGATGGAGCCACGGCGCTCGCCATTCGAGTTCGAGCTCCAAACGCTACTTCGACGACGTTGAGGTGTTACTATATGCCTGGTAAGTACTACTGTATAGGCCACAAGGTGAAAAAGAAGATGAGTGGCGCTCAGGTGCATCAACTAGAATGAAGGGTGGGGTTGAGGAGTATAAACGCAAGAATGGGAAGAGGATAATTAATATCAGAAAACAGCTCACCAGTTTCAGTAGTACTAGCAAGTGCCTCCCTAGCCTGCTCAATAACACTCGGTCGTCCTGTGTTTCATCAGTCCTCCACTGTCTCTAATCCACCACGCAGACTAAAGAGGAGAACATACTCAAATTTCCAGCACCGCCCCGTCCATAACTAGTGTGTCTTTCAACAAAATTGTCTTCCGCCATCCTCGTGTACTTCCTCCTCGAGAAAAACCGTGACAGTATGGGAGCAAAGTGTTGGTAACGGTAATCCTAAGGATTGAACGAAAGCGGAGTATTGCGGAGTTCAGATTGGGGAAATTTACGTACAGAGGATCAGACGATCTAGAAACCCGCTTGTGGATGTTTATATATACCGCATCCCTCATAACCCCTCATAATCTCTGCAGCCCGACACGTACCGCACACAGCATCATATTCCCTCCTTCATCCAACCACTACACACACCCACCTAAATCACCTCGACAATCACTCCACACCTCACCTCATGCATCCCCCATCATTCCAAAATCACCACTAACCTACATCATACCCACCACATCCACCATTCAAAACCTCAATCCTTATCACCAGCCCTGCCAAGTTCGCCTACCCGAACAAGCTTCGTGGGGCCGTCGATCGTGGCTTGGCGGGGTAATGCCTCTACCCGGACCATCGTCCTTGCTCACGGCCAGTCAAGCTCGCCGGGCTTATCTCAACACGAAAAAGGCAACTTCCGCGGCCTTTGATAGGTGCATGATGGTCTCGTGTGAGAGACAGCGACGCTTGAAAGGGAAGAGAAGCTGACGTTCCTCCCCTCATTTTAACGAATGACGACGGCGTGCGAATGGTGGTGACTTCCGAGGACGTTCGGGCTGGAGATGTTAGGGTTTGGGAGCAAGGCTCGTGGTGTGCGGCTCTGGACTGTCGACGGTGATCGTGGGGAGGGCAAGAGGCTTGGGCAGGTAGGACAGATACATAGTTCTAAGGTGTTTGGAGGGCTTGATGAAGATGGCAAAATGATACTAGTCCACCACCTTAGAGCAATGGAGGGGTAAAAAAAAGAAATCCGAGGCCCCAAAAATTCTAATACGCCATTAAGATGCTAAAAAAGCATTACACCTGCTTCTCATAAGCTATGCCAGAGCTCTCAGAGAGAATATCATATCAAAAGCAGTATCCCAAACCCAAACAGCCATTACATCACCTTTTCTCTCATCGAAGAGTACCTCATATCATCAACAATGATAACTCTCAAGGATCATGAATCCTTACGCATCTCACACCACTCCAAAACCCTTACAATTCTGAATCGCAAGGGCCAACTTTTCCTCCAGTTTCTCCTTCCCCTTATACTCCGGCAGCATAAGTTTCCCAAAACACGTGCTACTCGTCGGTAACATCTCACTATCACCTCCATTCCTCACAATACAGAAGTTCATCGTTTCGAATCCCGTTACCGGAACCCTGTCGGTTGCAGTGACGAATTCAAGCAACTTCTTTCGATCATCATTGTCGTATTTCTGGACAATGGACCAGAAGTCGAGAATAATGGGATGAGCTGCATGGTAGCCTTCTTCATAGTGTGTCGCAGCTTTAAGGGCGGAGACAGAGACTTCTTGCGAGCCTTCAATGAGTGCTTGAAGTGAACCAGGTTCGAAGAGGTCTAGCGAGGTACCGTGTATGCAGGAAAGAAAGCCTTTTCTGAAGGCCCGCAGCTGGACCTCTACGGATTTTAAAGTGAGCCATAAAATATAGTCTTTTACAAACTGCTCCCGATTCGAGTTCGTCACCATTGATGCCTCCTTTTCCGGGTCGTGCTGGTTATCGCTCCCCACAACTTTTGTCATATGTTGTTGTGAGGGATTATTTAGCCAGCCTACGTTCTTTTCGGGGCCGACTCGTTCAAACTCTTGCATGTCCACGTCAATGTTTGTGCCAAACGACTCGTAACTAAAAGTGTAGCTCCGCAGGAACACGTCTGCAACGTCGCCGTCCTCCCAGGAAAGCAATTGATCGAAAGATTTCGCAAGTGCGGGCCAACCATCGCGAATATCATTGACGGTGGTTGGAATGATACCAAGGAGATATTTGTAGAAAGCAAGGGGGAAGGTGACAGGCAGGGTGATGCCATTGTATATGGCAAGCGAGAAGAGAACTCCTAACAATTCAAACTTCCTGGGAGGCTCGACAGTGGCAGGGTGGAACCACGTCATTCGAGTTTGAGGATCTATTGTGAACATGCCTAAGAAAAGTCAGTGAAGAAGGGTATTAGACTGTAAGTCTAACATACCTTTGTCGGGGTTGAATGCCTCGCTCAAAACGACCCGAAAGAACTCATAAGTCACCCCGCCTTGGTCTAGGCCAACCTCACCCTCTTGTTGTCCCATCTTGACTTTGAGCGGTTTCATAAGAAGGCGCTTCTCCTGACCCCATAGCTGGTTGAGGGTGTCTTCAAGTGCATGTTCTCTTCTGACATCGAGCACAAGATAGTCGGTAAATGTCACCTTCAAACGTGACCTTATCAACCACCAGTATGGTTCCCGTAGGAATGGATCCAACTCCCTTTGAAGATGCATGGCGCGCTCCGTCTCCTCGAACTGCTTGTACATGCGTGTGAAATTGATCGTTCGGAAATGAGCCACAAGGTCTCGGGGGGTGAAGAGAAAGGGACACTGGAGTAGATGGAAGGAGTTTATCGTGGGACCCCGCGAGAGAAATTTCATCGGTTCTTTGACCAAGTCGAGATGCTCATTGAGGTAAGGTATATGAAACATGTTTGTCCGTAGGTTCAGCGACTCGCGATTGTCATCTTGGAGGTAAGTTAGTAACGATTCGGTTGGACTTGCTACGAGTAAGCTTACAAAAATCGAAGAGGATCCTGATCGCAGCTCCGACGTTGCCCCACCGATTGACTTCGGCTTTGCCATTCCATTTCTTGATAATTATCGTTCTCAGCCATTCAATGAACGTTGCCGTAACTGTCCAGCCAGGATCTTCGTCATAATTGAGCTTCGTTTTCATTTTCATTTTGTTGGCAACTGCGAGGTGCTCAACTTCCTCAAGGTGTCTGACTAGAATGCGCATTAATTCAGAACGACCTCTTTGCATAGGACCCCATCCGTCATCATCCTCTCGATGGCCCAGACTAACAAGAATATCTTCAAAACATGCCCGTGCGCCAATGCCTCGAACGAGTCTGCCCGCGAGACGGAGCGCAGGTTCGTACTCCAGCTCATCGATAGTATTCAACAACGGGTGTGAGAAACCATCCGTGAAATCAGTGTGAGGAGGCGCATCTGGGAGAATAATACCCCAGGACCGAAACTTGCGGACCTGTACCCAAGAATGGGGCCACCCAACAGGTACCAGTGAGGTCAGGGCGTGGATACATATCATAACGATGTGAGCAGCCTCCTTGTCACTGAGATAGCGGCCCGACGGTGCTTCCGAGTTTGAAGGTGTAGAAGAATACGAAGCAGATCCGTTCAAAGAGGGCGACCTCCCTGCAGCTCTGAGACGAGGGCTTTTCTGAACGTCCAACTCCGGGGGTGGCACAAATAAGGCATTTAGGGCAATCCAGAGGCTGTCGAAGAGTAGTGCACCATTCCGGCGATTCCAATCGCGAAAAGTGTGGGTGAGACGAGTTGAGTTGAGATGTGGTAATGGTGAGTGTTTGTACGCATTATTATCAGAGTCACAGAAAGACTTTAGGAGAGTTTCTGGATCACTGAAAGTAAAGAAAAGTGACCTATTGACGAAAGGTTTCGCAGGACGGAATCTTGCATTTGTATCGTAGTCAACGACAAATGTAAAGTCGGAGGATTGTTGATTGCGATGATGATAGACTTCGTCTTTTAGCTGGTCCATAATCTGGCAATCGAGGTGCGAGGCTACAGGCAGAATTAGCCCCATGGGTTCGCTGGCTTTTTCATTGCGATCGTCTTGGTTCGCAGTTAATAAAGAGATGATGGGTGGGTCAGCTTTGGGCGTGTAATTTAGATCCAGCGAAAGTGGCTTTCTTTTCATTTTAGAATTGTATGATGGAGGGCGCTCTTGCGTGCCGTCAAATGGTGCAGTATCCTGGATCTTGAGAGGAGCTTGTCCGTTGCTCAGGGAATCCGGTAAATGATGTCGAATTCTGTGTATTCGATGACCGTTGCTCAGAATTTCTGGCATTATGTGAGCGGAGCTCGTCTTTGGATGTGATCTCTGGCTCCGCAGTGAATGGGGTGGAGCAACTGCTGTCGGCGCGGGGCACCCACTCACACGCGGTTGTACAGTGTGTCCATTAGCATGTCCCGTAGCTTCAGCACTCGAAGAGTCCACATGGCGTTGTTTGACAACGGTCATGCCTGAGTCATGATGTTGCTCTGTAACTGACACCTTTTGGCGTGGGGTGCGGAGAGAGCGTAGAGAGTTGAATACAGAAAGAGCACTGGGGATTTGCTTGGAGTACGAGTACACAACTGTGGCCGTGTCGAAGAGATTCTGGCCCAACGACCTGACATCTTTCTTCGCCTGATGCCGATCGCCCAGGGTAGTCCATATTTTATCGACTTCGCCTTTGCCACTGCTTTTATCGTGTCCGTCGCGCTTTGCCGTAGAAGTGCTACTCCCGGGGCATGTCGATATCCCTGCTGAGGCTGCGAGAGGTGGTCGAGGTGCAGGATAGACATTGCAAGTGCTCCCCTTGCCACCTTCCCCTTTGAGGATCTCAACCCCTCCTGCACCTTCGATTTCTAAAGCACTGGGCGACACCTTCAGCTGATTAGGGCAAAGGCCAGTATGCGGGTCATCCTGACTGGCAAGGAAGTGGGCGAGGGCACGCGCGGTGAGCTGGGTTGGAGCCCGGAATGGTTTCGAGGTGAGACGCTTCTTGCAACTCAGACATGTCGGCGTCGTGCAATAGGGGTTGCTGCAGCCGTACAGGATCTGGGAGATATAGCTTCACTACGGTCAGCGCGCTGGTCCTGCTAGCTACGGCTTCAGGGGACGAACCGCCGGACAAGCTGCTGGAATCGTAGCTGTCTCTGTATTTGCGAGCATTCCACTAGCCTGCTAGCTTCCTCCACGTCTATCACGTTGCTCAGATGGCGCTCGAGAGCTCCTGACTGACGTCGCCGTCGCCTGCGCGGGGTTCCTTCCGCCAACGTCGCCGTCGAGGCAGCGGATGACGCGCCGCGGGATTCATGCAGAGGGTCCGGCAGCCCTCGTGACGGGCCCGTCATATCATCGATGCTGGCGCTCGCTTCCGTGTGAATTCAGGTGTCGCGGGCGCGCAAGGGGATGGCAGAATAGCGGGATGGTACTCGTGAAGATCTGGAGGACGGTCGACAGCGCGCGACATAGTCAGGAGGGCACGTGGCAGGCGTAGACACTGCCATTCACCTTCCCTGAGCAAGCAAATGGGGGAGCGACATGGAAGTGAAAGGCCATTGAGGTCGACGACAAGGCTACTTTCCTACGATTGGTGCGCCGGTGAAGGGATCAGAGTCACGGGCTTGGCCGCAAATGGCGCATTTCATCACCACCACGGATATTCCATTTTAGCTCACCTCATCGCGCGCTCGACACTCGGCCAGCTCCGGGGCCTCGCAGTGTTCAAGCTCAAGACAAATCCCTCTCTCGCACTCTATTAATCACACCCGGTTGAACCGGTGCCCTCACTACCGCCAGCCGGCATTAATTCTCCCAGAGTTTGCCCCTCGGCCTTGCCCACGGTGAACCCCACTTACTAATTCTTGCTTTCAACGGACTCCTGGCGACTTTGAAGGCCCACACTTCCTCCTCCACTTCCCAGTACTTGACACGAATTATTTGCATTGTCTTTCCTTTGATCTGCTCCCACATACCTGCAACCATGGCGTCGCAAAGCGCCTCTCAGCCGAATGTCCGGCTAACCCATCCGTTCACTTGCAACACTTGCCAGGTCGCCTTCCGGTCCAGTGAGCTGCAGAGGGCTCATATGCAGACCGACTGGCAGTGGGTAAAAGCGCATTCTACTATTCTTCATTCGCTAAACCCCTCTTCAGTCGTTACAACCTTAAGCGTCGCGTCGCCTCTCTACCCCCGCTCTCCTCTGACATCTTCACTGAGAAAGTGCTTGCAAATAAAGCCTCCGCTGCCGCCACCGCCGCGAAAGCCTCTTTTGAAAAGGCGTGTTCAGCCTGCCAGAAGATATACTACAGCGAGAATGCTTACAACAACCACCTGAACAGCCAGAAGCACAAGACCAACGTCATCAAGGCGAGCAGGGCGCATATGGATGACTCCGCTTCTCTGACTGGATCAATCATGAGTTCTGCTTTTTCTTTGGGTGAGCCAATGGCAGAGCCCGACGCCAACGCTATTGATCGTGAGGCCGAGAGGGAATTCTCAGAAGTAGTCGATGGCATGAAGCACACGAACTTGGACGAGCACACCAAAGAACCCCTTTCACGACGTCCGACACGCCCACACCATTCAGCAGGACCGGAAGACAGGCCTGAACACCCCATTTCCAGGACTGGGACTGCTTCTACGACTATCAAGGAAGATGACAAGAGCTCTGTTACATCATCCAACAAACCTCCCGGCGACCCTCTTTTGGATTGTCTCTTCTGCAACTATCGGTCCCCAAAGTTCTCCCTCAATATTCACCACATGGGCCGCTTCCATGGAATGTTCATTCCAGATAAGGACTATCTGGACGAGCCTGAAGGCCTTATCAAGTATTTGCACATGAAGATTAATAAGCGTCACGAGTGTTTGAAGTGTGGCAAGATTAAACACACAGCATCTGGTATCCAAACACACATGCGGGATCGTGGACACTGCATGATAGGCTTTGACACCGATGATCAAATGGTCGAAATTGGGCAGTTCTACGATTTCAGTAGCACGTATTCCGACGTTGAGGATTTTGAGACCGTAAAGCGAAGAGCCGAGGAGTCTGAAAGCTCAAACGACTCAGAATCTACAGCCGGTGGTGGAGTTAAGCTAGGTGCGCCGCGAAAAGTGCTCACAACTGATGATGCGGCCATGTCTGGCGATGATGATGACGGATGGGAGACTGATAGTACAGTCTCCACCGTTCCAACCGACGAGATTACAGCCGTGCCGATCGACGACCACTCTCATCGATACAAATTCCTCTCGAAATCTCGACACCATTCTCATTCAGATCCACGGCCTCATCGGAAGGTAGACGGCTTTCATTCCCATGCACACACTACCCCAGTCGCAGTGTACCACGATGACTACGAACTTCATCTGCCGTCGGGCCGGACTGCTGGCCATAGATCGTTGAACAAGTACTATCGCCAGAACCTTCGTAACTACCCAGGAGTTGCGGAGCGCATGGAGAATCGACGCACTATCACAGCGGGATCCTCCGACTCTGATGGCGATGTGAACATGGACCAAGACAACCGAAACCGCGGACGGCAGCTCATCAGTCGTGCCGACGGCGGTATGGGAATGATTGGTGTCACCGACGCTAAGAAGGCCGAAATACGCGCCGTGGAGAAGAGGGAGCGTAGAAGAGAACAACGAGCTCGCAACAAGTACCAAGCTGGGAACGAGAGGAGGGGTAACTTCCAGAAGCACTTTAGGGTACGTCTGACGTCGAACTTCATATCATCAGAGCATGTTCTAACAGCCATATTAGGATCCACTCCTCCAATGATCAATTCAGCCCAACTCTCTTCTTTACTTCCAACAAGACTTTGAGCTCCTTCGAGGCTCTTCTTTCACGTTATTTGCGAAATTAGGGTTGGAGCTATTTGTTTTCTTCAGTGAAACGATAGGCGTTGGCATCATAGACGCAGGCTAGACTGGACGAAGGTCCCGTCTAGCCGATAAATAGAACGCACCTCACCGCGAGTAGAGGTAGAGGCAGACAAAAGTTTGACGCGGAAGTCAATTTCAATCAACAACCCTTCCCAAAAGACTTTCTCGCTGCATGGTGCCTTCAACTTTATCAACCATGACTCTGAGTGAGTGGTATTAAGCCTCCAGCATGTTGATGCTTCTTGTTTACGGAGCACGAGGAGCTGAGAGAGGAGCTGATCTTCTACACTCGACACTAATATTGACTTGAACGCCGGGAGAACCTGAGGTTCGTACTACCCGTAAGGCGGTCAGTCATTCGGACCGGTCGACACACACAGTCCGTATTTGTGGAGGCTTAAGTGGATGCCAGTCATGGAGACCTCGGGTGGCTTACTCCACGTGACAGCCAAGATTCACTAATTTGCAGCCGAGGCTCATTGAGGTATTTTGGATTAGTCACGGCGAGGGAGTTCACAACTCCATCTCAAGTCAACAAGTCTATTTTTACTCTCTTAGTCGTATTTATTATTCTTCTTCTTTTCAGCTGTGCCAGCTCAAAGCACCAAATTCGTTGTTCTGGTGTCTCTCGTTTCGATTTGCTCTAGAATACGGCGTATGCACTACCAGAGGAACTGAGGAGAAGATATCAACCAAACTTGTCTCTAAGGTCCTACTAGCATTTACACCAGCTTCACTCAACTTCATTGCAGCCAATTTATCTCTCTCATTTACATGCGGCCCTAAGTTCCACATTCTAGAAATACACAACTTGTCTAGGAGCGGGACGCCAAAAGAAGCCAACATGGCACCACCAGCATCATTTATGGAGACGTTATCCTTCAAACCCACGCCTAAAGGAGCCACCAAGTTCGAAACTTCGCACCCTCCAGAGCGCATGGGAAATACAGCCAACATCGCTTACGGCGGTTTTGCACTCGCCGTCGCTGTAAAAGGGGCATATCTCACGCTCCCAGAAAGCCCAACTTACTATCTCTACTCAATGTTAGGCAACTATCTCGGCCCCGCACTCACAGACCGGCCACTGCGATGCAGTATAAAGAATCTACGTCAAACACGAACATTCGCTACCCGACTAGTCGAAGTCAGCCAAATTTCGGACAACCAGGAAGAACGAAGCTGCCTCGTCGCACTCGCAGATTTCCAAGTCCAAGGAGAAGCACTGTTAACGTATTATGCACCACCATCGCGGATATACTCCTCCCACGCCAACCTTCCGGAAAACAACGTCTTACGCGCAGAAATGGTGTCATCGGGTAAAATCCCGCAATCCCTCGCGACTAGCTTTGAGAAAAGCTTCAGCGTCATGAACCGGCTATACGAAACGCGTCCATGCCCAGAAGGCGTGTTCGCGCAAACCCTAAGTGGGATGGCGAAATCCCTTCCAACAACACAGGATGGTCTCCCCCTGACCTCCAAGTCCACGGCCGACTGGGTGCGCTCGCGTCACGCACTTACCTCCCCAGAAGACCAGCTCGCGAATCTCGCGTTTATCATGGATGGAGCCCTTTCTTTTGTTCCGTTGAGTTTTGCGGGGATGTGGTTGGATGATAGTAGCGCGTGTTCGAGTCTGGATTTCGCATTGAGGGTTTTTGGGAACTCGATGGAGATTGATATGCGAGAGTGGTGGTTGAGGGAATTGAAATCGTATGTGGGTGCGGAGGGGAGAACGTATAGTGAGGGGAGGTTGTTTGATGAGGGGGGGAGGTGTGTGGCAAGTATGACACAGCAGAGTATTTTGAGGCCCTTGAGCGGGAAGGGGAAGCTTTAGGGTTGGTTGCTTGGAAAAGGGTCCAAGGGAATGGAACTTGAAGGCTTAGATATAGAGGACGGGGATGCTAGATTAGGGATCAGGATTCGGGGAGTTCGCAGATTGGTTGTAAATGCGACATAGATTTGCGACTAGATTAGGAGGATATCTTTGATGTTGTATCGAACTCTGGAACGAAAGTTCTACGAAAATGGCATTGCTCGAGGCGTCATGTGAACTAGTCCGGAGACGCGTAAATCAATGTGAGAAAATATCGGATAGTGAACTACGGAATGAGACGAGTTCTGCCAGCAATCCACATGCGGTATTTACGGCAGGTCAGAAATACAGAAACGGTAGCCATCGTGCAGCGCAAACACACACGATCATAGACCGGCAGCTGTGCTAACTATAACACTGCTTCATGGTAACATTCAAGTGGATGCTGCGTCAATAAACAACACATAAGAGTAAGGAAAGGCGGTGGCTATCGGATACTTGCACTCTTATAGATCTATAACCATGACTGAGGCGTTAGAGGTGTGCTCTGGTCTGAACAGCGACATCCATCTCTTTCGTGTCATGCCTAGGAATGGCCTCAGCGGAATGAGAAGTCACAGCTGTAGCATGTGATGCTTCTGGGTCGCTCTTGTCGAATAACATATTTTCCGGCAAAGTAATGTAGCCATCTTCAGCCCACGACCTCTGCGCAACGGCCGCTAGCTCAAGCTGTTCGTCGAGGGTAAGTGGCTGGAGCTTGTCGCTACGACGCTGACAAGACCACGGAGTCTCGATGATTGTAGCATTCGCTATTGTTGTTGGACTAGAGTTGTCAAACTGATACGTTCGGAGTTCGCAATTCGCCCATCCAGTCCCTGAATGCAACTGTTAGTGATAGGGCCAATCAGAGGGTCCACATGGGAAGCTTCCAGCGGGAAACTCGAAGATAAAAATAAAAAAAAAGGAAATCGGCGGCAACTGACGGAAATTTACAGAACCTTTAATGAAGGATAGAGGAAACGCTGACTCTTTGAAGAAAGAAATCCCGCATACTCTGAAAATACAACAAATGGGGTTATGCAAACAAGCGTTGATGTGCAGGAAGCAGAAAACAAAGTACAGGGGGAACGTGGAACAATTTCCCCGAAAAGGAAAGGATAGTGATTTAATTCTTGGCTTACCACAAAACTTTGCATGGCCTGCCCAGTCTTCGGTCAGGAAGTGTAGAAGTCCTCCATGCGTAACGGCAGCCACCGAGTCCTCTGCCCTGCTCTGCAGAAATTTCCGAGCGTTCCGGGAGCGTTTAGCAACAAGATCAGCACGAGGAGCAAACGGTCCTGATTGCTTATTGTTCCAGCCTTCATGGACATGTGAGAAGTCGACTGGGCGATCTTTGAATTCTTGCTTGAGTGCTCCTAGTGAGGAGCCGACATCGCAAGGAAGAGCTGATGTTTCTTGCAGATCTGGGAGGGCGATGATTTTGAAATCCGGCTTGGCGGCCAGGAGAGGGCCGAATGTATGCAGTGCCGTATATAGAGTGCGTCTAATGGGGGAGGCCACAATGCAATCGATCGAATGGATACCGATTCCGTTGCCGATCTCTTCGGCAAGTCTCTTGCACTGCTGCTCGCCATAAGGAGTGAGGAGAGGATCTCGGATCTTGTGGGCTTCTATGGAGAGATTGTGATAACCTTGAGCATGGCGGATGAAGTGGATGACTCTGGGTGCCATTTTTGGATAGGAAATGCCAAAGAATGATGTTTCGCGTTCTTAGGCGTGGTTCTGTAACGAAGAAACGAAGAGACAGCACAAGTTTCGGCGCGGAAATTTTGGAAAGAAATGTACTTCCAAAGAGGAACTACTGCTTTATATTCTTTTTTATGTTGTGCATGTTGCTGCAATACTCGATCTTCGGGGAAGTTTTCTATATTAGTCTCTCAGCAATCCAGAAACCCTAAAGCAGGCGGCAAATCGTAGAGCACATTGGTTGCTTCAAATGATAGTTGGGCACGTTGAACGTGGGCCATGTCGTTGGCTCGAAGTCTACTTGAGGCAATGCCGCTTTGGTGGTAAAGGGTTGTGCGGGATGTCTATGTTAGAGCGGCGCAGGACAGGGTCCCTCCCGTAACGTCCCACCCTTTGGTGGTGAATAGATGCAAACTACAGCGCGAAAGACTGGTAACGAATGAGAGATAGTGCATGACGGATATTGATCGGAACATCCCGTTCGTTGGCCGCTAACCTTGGTTCCAGGTGCACGATTTCAACGGTTGCGTTCGGGTTGCCCCCAAGAAAGCGACATGTGGGTTAGGGTTTCAATGAAAATTATGGAGGTAGTAAACAGAACAGCGTAGCATCGGAGCATAAGAATGGAAAGGGAGAGTTGTGTAGTGCAGAAAAGTTACCTGAACAGATAGGTCTAACCTATGAGGAAACCACAACATGTCTGCTGCGTCGGATGGATTGAAATGAGGAAGCCGATCTCTGGGACTACAATGGAAACTTTTCGATGCCAAGTGTGGAGAACTCTGGACTCCAAAAAAACCTCCCGTACGGTGCATAAATTGTGCGAACTTGTGCTACTGCGGGACCTACAGAAATTTCTCCTGCTAGCCCAACACTTCGAATAGTATCACAGTTTTTCAGCGTCAAAGTTGTACTATGCACACGGCAGCATTTTCATCCGGCTAAAGGGTGTCCTGATCTCGTCCTTTGTTGTGGCGATTCGCGATGCCAGCATTCTCCCTCCGAATTAGACTATCTACACTTGGTGATGTATCATATATTCCAAATCCTGTTGAACGCTGCGGCAACCCTCCCGTCGCTAGTAGCTCACCTCAAGCATGTCACTTGAGTTCTAAAGCCTGCTAGATTGAACGAATGACTAAGAAGACAGCAGGGCCTTTTGCTCAAGAGAATAGTGGGGGCCACAGCCACACCTCATCGGCCTGTTAGCGGAAACACGACCCCCGGAGTACTAAATTGGTCGCTGGCACTCTTTCAACAAAGAGAGACGCAATTCTAGGAAAATAATAACCTCACCGCTCAGAGGACTCTGAGGCAACGGCTTCTTCGTATACTGCTTCACAGGGTGCAATGGCCCATCCCTCGTCAATATGGGGGCGGAATGTCCGGATACGATGCGCGCTTGATGTAACGGCGTTGGCCTGCTCAACTGGGAGCAGGAGTGGATCCGAAACCTTGAAACCTATTAGCCGCAGAGCTTTGCTTTTGCTTGCGAGCTTGCGAGTGGATATCGTGCAGCATAAGGGCAGAGAACAGGGCTTCAGCAGCTCGCCAAGACACTCATAAGTATCTCGCCTTTCCTTTTCCTTTCTCTACTTGTCATGCGTCGAAGCACACTGGTGAAAGAGGTGGAAATCGATGCCGGGGGTCGTGGGAGAGTTAGTGATGACAACAGAGCCCTATTTTCGCCCCATGCTCCGAGGCTGTCAGAGTTTTGGAATCCAATTCGCTCGCTCATCAAAGCCAAGATCTCTATCTTAAATCATGTTTTCCGAAGCGCCACAGCCTTGCCATTCTGGGTTGCTGTATACGAGTCCCCTGTTCCAAGGAAGCTGGAGGAGAAATAAAAGGGTATACCACTCCGGGGATGAAATGTTGCAAAGAAGCTCTTCAGCGTTTGAGAATCCTGTACCGGCAACGACTGGGAGGGTGCCTAAAAATAAATAGAGATCTTCAGTCACCCCCCAGGTACCAAGCCACTTGCACACCAGTCCCTATGAGGTCATTAATTGTCCATTGGACTGGGAATGTTACGAAACACAGCCAGGGCAAGTCTCCGCGTGCTCCGAGCTTACCAGTCATTTAACTATCGCTTGTCCACATTCTTTCACTGTCTGACCCTGTTTTCTTTTTTCTACCATTGACTTTTGACATTTTACTCTTCTTCAAATTTATACGAAGGATATAATGCGACTAGTATATCAATATCTTACATTTTCAGCTCTTGTATGTTTGGGGACCTGTAGGCACCTCCCCTTTTTTGGGCCATCTTGAACGCTCACAACTTTGCAGCATCCACCGTCCTTCCTTTAGTTGAAGATATATCGAGCGTGAATCTAGAGTCCTGGAAACGGGCAACTGCACAGGCACCCAAGGGCTATGCGCCAGGATCCGTAGACTGCCCCTCGACGCGCCCGAGTATTCGAGTAGCAAACGGCCTTTCAGACCAAGAGAAATCATGGCTAGAGAAAAGGAGAGGAAACACAATTGCGCCTATGCGCGAACTATTGACGCGACTAAATATAACTGGGTTTGACGCTGGAAAATACATTGACGAGCACCGCGACAACATGACCACAATACCCAACATTGCAATTGCGTTTTCCGGAGGCGGTTATCGGGCCATGACAAACGGTGGTGGAGGCCTGGCTGCGTTCGACAGTCGTACACCAAATTCCACGAATACCGGCCAAATTGGTGGACTGCTGCAGTCAGCCACCTACATTGCGGGACTCTCAGGGGGAGGATGGCTCGTGGGCAGCGTTTATTCTAACAACTTCACATCGGTGCAAAGTATCGTTAATCAGAATAACCACGGTGATCTCTGGCAGCTTGGTAACTCGATTCTAGAAGGTAAGACGCGCACGCGACAGCCTTCCTCATTTGTACTAACGATACAAAGGACCGGCAACTGGAGGCATTCAGCTACTCTCGACCGCTGAATACTACAACAATCTATACAAGACTGTGATTTCAAAGCAAGACGCAGGCTTCAACTTCAATGTCTCTCTTACAGACTATTGGGGTCGCGCTTTATCCTTCCAGCTCGTCAACGTATCCGAAGGCGGTCCCGGATACACATTTTCCTCAATCCAAGATGACAACGACTTCAAGAACGGAAATGTACCAATGCCTATTCTTGTTGCAGATGAGCGCGCACCCGGAGAAGTTATCGTTTCATTGAATACAACCGTCTTTGAGTTTAATCCGTGGGAAATGGGAAGCTTCGACCCAACGCTCTATGGATTCGCACCTCTGAAATATATTGGGTCGAATTTCACTAGGGGGCAGCTCCCTAACAATCAAGGTTGCATTTCGGGCTTTGACAACGTAGGCTTTATTATGGGAACCAGCTCTTCCTTGTTCAACCAGGCCATTCTGCAGCTCGACTCCTTTTCGGGAGTCCCGGATCTTGTCAAGAACGCTCTAAAAGGTGTTCTTGATGGTCTAGGCGCAGATAGTAATGACATTGCAGATTACACGCCGAACCCATTTTACCATTTCCATAACAGTACGAATCCGAGCGCGCAGGCAGAACGCTTGACACTCGTTGATGGTGGTGAAGACCTTCAGAATCTCCCGCTCAACCCGCTCATCCAGCCCGTTCGAAATGTCGATGTAATCTTTGCCGTAGATTCTTCTGCTGATACCGTCCCACCGACCGAATCAGCGCAAAACTGGCCCAACGGAACCGCTCTGGTAGCCACTTATGAGCGCTCGACCAACGCTTCAATGCAGAACGGCACCGCTTTCCCCTCTATACCCGATCAGAACACGTTCGTCAATCTTGGTCTCAACAACCGACCGACATTCTTCGGCTGTAACGCCAGCAACCTTACCGGACCAGCTCCGTTGATAGTGTATCTACCCAACTCACCATATGTCTACAACTCGAATACCTCGACCCTCCAGATGGACTACAACAATACCGAGCGAAACGCCATGATCCAGAACGGCTACAATGTCGTAACCCAGGGTAACGGAACTCGGGATGCGCAGTGGCCAACGTGCGTTGGCTGTGCCATTCTTTCTAGAAGCTTTAACCGCACAGGAGCCACTGTTCCTGATGTGTGTCAGCAATGCTTTAAGAAGTATTGCTGGGATGGAACAGTTAACTCAACGAAACCAGCCCCGTACTTCCCACAAATGATCTTGAAGGAGATTAAAGTTAAAAGCGGCGTTGACAGGTTTGCTCCTAGCTTCCTAGGAATTGCCCTAGCTATAGCGGCTTCTGGATTCCTTATGATATGATAATTTAGACATAGATACCTTGTTCTAGATTTGGCTAACTGGATTTGGCTGGTAGGATATGCATTGGTAGCGTCTGTTTTACAGCGCAGCTTTTGTTCAGTGTATATATCGTATGCTCAGTGAAGATTTTACATAATCTCTGAGGAACTATGAATAGTTCAATACAATGGAGAGAGAGATGCATGAAGCACATCACACTTTGTTGAGAGTATAAAGATGATTTTGTCTGCCCCGTTACTCAAATCATGTACGCATTTAGAAAGATGCAAAGATCTTCATTCAAATAGCCCTTTCATGTGTTCCGACAAGGATAATAACTATAACGTTCACTAATGAAAAGACGACAAGCTTAGTCATCACTCACACCTTCATCTTGCCCCTCCAACACAAACTTTCCACCAAAACTTTCCTCAAAATGGCAGTACCCGCTCTCGGGACCGCTCCCGTCCTCTCCACACCCGATACGCATATCTTTGAAGATCCTACACCTGCGGTTGATACTTCGAATCTTCCCCGACTTTCGGATGAGCAACTTGCCATTACTTATGAGATTGAAAGGACGGTCAGCGAGATTCGACAGGGACAATGGAGAAGGATAGCGCTACAGTTTCCGGATCAGATGTTAGTAGATGCGCCGAGGGTATATGAGGCGCTTAGTCGAGGGCTCAAGAATCAGAGGAGGGCGAAGAATCGGACTACACGCTCATCAGAGAAGGAGAACGGGAAGGCAGGAGTGGAAGAGCTTGGTAAAAAGATGGAGGATGTATCCGTAGAGCAAGAAGAAGACCCTGAAGAGAAACTCTTCATACTTGCAGATACGTCATATGGTGCCTGTTGTATAGATGAGGTTGCTGCAGAACATGTCGACGCAGATGTGGTGGTGCATTATGGCCGATCATGTCTTTCTCCTTGCTCGAGGCTACCGGTTATATACGTGTTTACGGCACGACCGCTCGATCTTGACTCTGCAATATCTGCCTTCAAGCAGACATATCCGGACAAGGGCCAAAAGGTCATCCTTGTCGCAGATATACCGTACTCGCACCATGTTCTTCCGCTCCACGACCGACTGCGAGAAGAAGGCTACACGGACATCTACGCAACAGATGTCATCCACAACCCGTCATCACCCCTCCCGAACCGAACCATTCCACCCGAAATAATAGGCTCGCAAGACTCTCTCCACGCATACCAACTCTTCCAGATCTCCTCCCCACCAACCTCTCTCCTCCTAACCCTCTCCTCCCGCGTCGCCGCAATCCACATCTACCCCACAGACGCCCCATCCACCACCACCCTTCTAGCGTCTACAGCCCAAACCCTCCGCCGACGGTACGCACTCCTAACTTCCCTCAGCACCGTCCCTGTCTTCGGCATTCTCATCAACACGCTCTCAGTCAAAAACTACCTCACCATCCTCTCACACGTAAAGTCCCTCATCTCCTCCGCGGGCAAAAAATCCTACACCTTCGTCGTCGGAAAAGTGAACGCCGCCAAGGTCGCAAACTTCAGCGAAATCGGGGGCTGGGTCGTCATTGGGTGCTGGGAAAGCAGTTTGATGGAGAGCAAGGATTTCTGGAGGCCTATTATCACGCCGTTTGAGCTTGAGTTGGCGCTGATGGGGGATGCGGAGAGGGTGTGGACGGGGGAGTGGGACGGGAATTTTCAGGCTATTTTAGAGAAGCCGAGGGGATCGACAGAGCCGGGGGTGTATCATGAGAAGGCTCCGGACGGAGCGGATCAGGTTCTTGGAACTGGGGATTACGATTCAGAGGAAGAGTCCGCTCCTCCGGAATTCGATCTTAGGACTGGGCGATATGTCTCACATTCGCGACCAATGCGATCTTTGGCTCCTCCAAGGGATGCCAATGTCCAGCAAGAGGGAGGAGGTCTGACTGTGCCAACAAGCACAGCCTTGACTACCAGAGCGAAAGGCGAAATAGCACAGATTGGAGGCGTCGTATCGCCAGGCGCAGAGTTCCTGCGGTCTAAGAGAACGTGGCAGGGCTTGGGAAGCGATTTCAACGCTCCAACCGAAAACGATGAAAATGTGGGCGCGAATGGGAATGGGTATGCGGCACGCATGGAAGAAGGGAGGAGTGGGATTGCGAGAGGGTATGTAGTTGGTGGTGATACTACGAAACACTGAAGTCAGTCTAAAGGCTTCTGATTAAATTGACACACTTCCTAGTCAGCATTTTGACATGACACTTCTATCTCTAAGGGTCCAACTATCCAATAAGCACCTCTAGCAGTATCGAGATTTGGAATATTTCTGATTTGGGCAGCAGTGCTGCCAGCAACAATTACATACGTCCCTTCCCAAGCCATCCCCCGCTGTTCTTACTCCTACCCTATCAGATAATATCATGCCCAATCAAACCCATGTCTCATATAACAATCCCTACTTCTATTATACGCACTCTCTTTACATTAATACCCAACGCCCTCAACTCTCCCCATCATCACGCTCTCTATCTCTCTCTCTCAGCCCCCCTCCGCACTTTCGCAACCCAAAAACCTATCCCATTCCAGACCCCATAAGGTCCATTCCAGGCCCCAACCGCCTTCCAAAAAGCCCCCGGAAACGCAGATAGACATTACAATATGATAAACGCATCACGCAAGTCCAGTTCAGTCCAGTCCAGTCCAGTCCACCAAATTAGTACAAGCATGAATTGTACCATCTGATCCCAAACCCTCTTCTCAAATCCTTAGCGTCCGTCTCCCTCCTTTCTCTCCATAAGACAGATAAAAAGTTGCAGATGCAAGTAGGTGTCTTTGCGGCGTGATGTAGTAGCTGTATTATGCTTTGCCATATTTAGGCTGGGATATTTAGGGTAGGATATATGTTTAGTATAGGCGCACGTGTAAAGGAACGATGGTCTCGTTAGGCAGAATCTCCCTACTAGACAAACAAGACTGCTTCATTGGCAAGGACGATCCAGGTATATCGGCTAATAAGTTATTTAAATCATTCTTTGCGTAGAATAATAAATATATTAAGCTTGTTCAGACCATCGTATCAGTCTGGTCCCCAGGACATCATCCTCTTGCTAGAATCTCCCCACAAGACAATAGGGTCACTAACTAATATGCCCTCCAAGAGCTGCCATGGAAATTCAAATGACTGGGAAATAGCTGGGGCAGACTCCATTTTCATTCCAGTCTCATAAGAGCTCGTCTCTATATAAATCCCCTTCCTTCCGCCCCATCGATCCAAAGGAATCCAAACCTTGACTGTCCATGGGACACCCGTTGAGAAGCCAAGGGAAACCCGGGGGAATATGATGATGGTGATGATGAAAACGGCGATGATGCGGAAACTGACTTATCCTGTCCAGCCTAGCCTAATCCAGTCCGTGGGAGAGATGAGAGAGATTCAAACGCGCCTGCCACAGATGCGCCTTGAACGACCTTCCCCATGAATATCCGTTGAGTGAAGCCGGGACAAAGTAGAGAGACGGGTTGGAAACGAGATGGAGGAGAGGAGAGGTGTCTAGATATCCTCCATGTTTCCAGCAGCCTCATCTTCCTCACCGGATTCGTAACTGCCAACGGAGCTCATATCGTCGTCATCGTCGCTGTCTTCATCGGCTTCGTCGGCCATGTCCTTGGAGGCGTATTTCTGGACGTATTCTAGCACGACGAGATGGGTTAACGAAACCTCCAGGAGCAGTGCAGGAATTGCGCAGGTGGAGGGAATACCTTTCACTTTAGCCTCATAGCTCTTCGGTTCCCGCATCAGAAGTGCGGCGGCTTCTCCGTTCAGAGGATCTGTGGGGTTCGGATATCGGAGCAGCTGTGGTAGGAAGACTTCGAAGATGTTGATCATGTCGTACATGGGGGACCATGTTTGGTTGATGACGTCCAGACAGACGGAGCCGGAGCTAGACGCGGTTAATTACTCTTGTCATTATGCGCTGGGAACAGGGAAGACGGAGGAGACGAATGGAGTGGCGTACAGTTCATCGATGTTAGGATGGAATATCCTGTTTACGAAACCTATGCTTGGGCTCTTGTAAGGATATTGATCGGGGAGCTCGACGTGGATTTTCCAGAGGCCGCCGGCGAATGGTGCTGGGTTAGTCAGCTATGTCTTGTGCATGCCATAAGTTGTGGTATTACGCACTCTCCTCCGGGCCCTTGAACCTGACGTAGAATTCCTGCCTAGGAGATGTTAGTCGTGGTGTAAGAGTGGGAGGCTAGCGGGTAGCGAGGGGACCGACACTAGGGATACAGTTAGCCGCCACAGCAAATGACAGATGGGACAAATGAAGACATACTGTTGTCGTTTACCAGTGTGACTTCGTAGTCGCTCATCAGCCTAGTGTGCATCAGTCAACAGCTCCGGGAGTCGAGTTGCGCATTTAGGAATGACCTACATCCTGCTCGCGAGTTAGCAGCAGCTCCCAGAGGGGGACTGCACTGTGGACCTACTTCATGACCTGCACGGAAAAGAGAGGCAGCCGTCAGTATGCATGCTCATCTCAACCAAGGATCGTCCAGGACACCTACATCCGTCTCGATGCGTCTCTTTGGGCTGCTCATGGCGGCGGCGAGTCTCAGTACCTCGTCCGCCCTCGGGGCTCCGTGACACTCTGGTATTTTCTAGTTGCAGCGGGTGGAGAGATTGGCTTCGGCGGGCGGGGTGAAGGCGCGGCGGCTTCGCTGGGTGTTCACGGGGGAGGGGGGTCTCAGCAGATATGGGTCGCGGGACAATCGATAGCGGGAGGTGGGCTGGGGGGGAGGGGGGGGGGGCTTGCTGGCGATAGGCGGGGGTCGATGTGGTGGTGTCGGCGGGGTAGGGGCGGGCAGAAGCTGGAGGGGAGTCCAAAGAGTTTCGCAGAAGCAGCGGTAGCAGACAAAGCTGGTTTTGTTGGCGGAATAGTGCAGAGGACAGGCGCACAGGCAATCCGGGCTTGGAGTCGTGAAGTGGCAGAACGGCAGGGAGGTCACTGGCACGAGATCAGCAGTCACGCAAGCCAGCCGGAGACTGCCACTGCCACCTGCACCAAGCAAGTCATCGCCCGAGACGTCGCCGTGCATCGTCCGCCACGGGCCAGCCACCGACATGTCAAGCTTGCATCACGGGGGCGCGTTTGGTTGAGAGTGCCATTCTTTGCGCGGGCGCGTCACTCGGGAGCCCGACGGCGTAACCAGAGGCCAACTCGTGCCGCTCATTGCTTGGGCACTGAGAGCCTCATCAGCCTCATCAGTGTCGGGCTTGCCTCGCACCCTCACCCTCACCCTCCCCTCCCCCTCCCCCCCAGACCAGAGGGCACAGATCCGGCACAGGTCCGGCACAGATCCGGCCACCACTGCTCCTCAACACCATCCTTCCTCCATCCTGCACCCTGCATCCACCCTCCCAAATCTCCATCCACCACCCGCGTTTCCTTGCCAGCCGCAACGCCCAATGGCTGCACCAACCACATCTCCCGCGTTCCGAACAAAGCCAGTCGGTCTGGGCGGCGCTGACTATGCGTGTGTGCTTCTCGGACCGAGGGACAGGCGCCGTAGCTAGGGGACAAAAACCTCCACTCTGTTCTCCAAGTTGCGCTGCAGAAAACATCACGAAGCTTCATATTAAAGCCCGCCTCGCCTGCGCACAAATGGCCGCCTCTTCCTCCTCTCTATTGTCCTCCCGGCCCATCGCCAAAAAAATATCCCGCCCAACACCACCGCCGTCTCGCTCTCCCGCCGTCCCCCCGTCGCAGCCATGTCGCGTGCCCTCTGGAACACGCTCCGACCTTCTTCGCGAATTGCGCCTCGATGCCCGCCGCTGTGCTCATCATCGCCGCGCTTGTCCCATGCTGTCCTGCCCGTCGCTCGGGTCAGGTGGAGCTCTCATTCACCCCTGGGTGCGGCCCCCGCCAATGCCCGCAAGCCTATTACTATCAGCAGCCTCCAGACGCTCTACCGGAAGAACGAACCCATTACCATGATCACCGCCCATGACTTCCCCAGTGCACATGTCGCCGACCATGCCGGCATGGACATGGTACTGGTCGGGGACAGCCTGGCCATGGTGGCCTTGGGCATGGAAGACACTAGTGAGGTCTTGATGGAGGAGATGATATTGCACTGTCGGTCGGTGGCTCGCGCAACAAAGGCTGCCTTCACTGTACGTCATCTCACAGCCTCCTACACTGCTCTTCGTCATGCTAACCTTGTATGTCTAGGTTGGCGACCTACCCATGGGAACCTACGAGATCGCCCCTGAACAGGCCCTCGAGTCCGCCATCCGCATGATCAAGGAGGGCCGCGTTAAGTCCGTCAAGCTTGAGGGCGGGAAGGAAATGGCACCCACCATCTCCAAGATCACGTCGGCCGGCATCCCTGTCCTCGCCCACATCGGCCTCACGCCCCAGCGACAAAACTCCCTCGGTGGCTTCCGCGTCCAGGGGAAGAGCACCGCTTCAGCTCTCAGGCTCCTCGGTGACGCCTTCGCCGTCCAGGATGCCGGTGCCTTCGCCGTCGTGCTGGAAGCTGTGCCCGCTGAGGTCGCCGCCCTGGTGACGAAGAAGCTAAGCATCCCTACCATTGGCATTGGTGCTGGCAATGGCTGTTCAGGGCAGGTCCTCGTCCAGGTAGACATGTCGGGATACTTCCCGCCTGGTCGCTTTCTTCCCAAGTTTGTGAAACAGTACGGTGATGTGTGGAGTGAGAGTATGAGAGCCGTCCAAGCCTACAAAAAAGAGGTGAAGAGCAGGGCATATCCCGCGCCGGAGCATACATATCCGATGCCGAAGGAGGAGTTTTTTGAGTTCGAGAGACTGGTTGAGGAGAAGCGGATGAGAACTGAGTAAGGTCGTCTCCCCGTCTCTCTGAGGTTTCAGTCTTGTCATCTGCGTCGGCGTTGGTGGTTTGGCTCTTCCATCTTTCATGCTCTGCTCACTTGCATCGCATACCCTTCGCTATATCCCTGGCCAGTTCTTCAGATTCGTTCTTGACAGCCAGCGTCTTTGCATATTGTATCGCTCACATCCATGGAACCGAGAGCATACATGCGGAAGGGGGAGGTCTTCTATTGATGGCTAGCTTACAGAGCTGAATGCCGTTCCCCATACACCTTAGATTAATGCATACATTAATTCATAACCCGACAGACTCATGCCACCAAATCCCCGCGTCTACCCCCTATGACCACACCACTCATCTCACGCCGTCATGATCACGACCGCGAATTCCCTCCCATATGCCACTAGCATTCTATGAGCTCAGCGTAGTGTAGGTAGTCATCAAGATTCCTGCTTGATCACCATCTGCCTGATGCTGCAGTCTCGTAGCATGGGGATCCATGGCTGCGCGGACAGCGGGCCTTTGAATCATCGTTATCGTTTGGTCAATCGATCAATCGTATTGTCATTGTGCCAGGCTAGCATGCATTTGGTGTGTGGCTGGGGGCAGGAGAGCAGCACAGGCGGGCAGATGTTGAGCAGAAGTCGAGGTGGAGGCTGCTCACCCAAATGATGGAGACATAGCATAGCCTACTACGAGCTCGTCGTTGGTCTTGAAACACTACTATCTTGTCAGCCGCCCACTCCGCCACATTCCTCTAGCCCATGACGTGTCACCTAACCAACCCAACTCATAGCTCAAACACTTAGATATCAAGTGTGAAGAAAAAGGAAATGGTATTACACTCACACTCCACAAATTCTCAACCCCCTCATCCAAGCTCGGACTAAACACATTTCCGATATAGCAAAACACGCTCTCGTGTTCCTTAACGCCAAGCTTCTTGCGTAGAAACCGGACGATGGTTTCGAAGCGCTGGTTTGAGGAGAGCCGGAAGACGCGTTGTGTTAGGTGTGGTGCGTTGCCGATTGGGTGAAGTCGGATCGTAACTGTGAGGGGAGGGGTTAGAGGATTGGAGGCGGGGGGTGATGAGGATGGACTAGGAGAAGGAGAGTGGGGAGTGGGGAGGGGGGAAGGGGGAGAAGGTGGGCATAGAAGATAGGCGATTAAGATATTGTAAGGTAAAAACGACTGATAGGCAGGGATTTCGAATTGGTGTATATGGGTGGGCTGGACTTCGTTCCACAAACGCACAATATAATCCCACTTTTTAACGACACACACCCCACTCAACATAACCAAATAAAAACGATGAAGAAGCGAATGAATCTAAGACACAAAAAAACACCAAACTTACCTTTCGACACCTTCGAAGTCCCCGCACTCTCCAATGCCCTCGATGCATCCCGCGGCAAATTCGTCAACATCACAGACGCTGCCATAGTCAGCGGGGCTTCGGCCGTATCATCTTCGTCTGGGATCCTGTCATTTGGGGAGTCGGAGGCTTGAGACATTTTGACGGTATTGGAATAGCTCTCAGAGAAGTTGGATTCGGTTGGGTTGGATTCCTGCGTTGGCAGGGCTGACAAGTTATTCCGGGAAGAAAAGAACCTGGGTCGAAATGTGTGGGGTGTTGGCTTGGTGCCGTATATGTCCTTCAGGTAGAGAGAGTGCGAGTGTGCAAGCTGAGGGTGGTCGGTCAAAGTCGTTGGTATTAGGGTCAGTGATTGGAAGGAGCCTGAGATGATGGCAACGGCATGTTGAGGTCAAGGTGAGGTTGCCTAACCAATCATTGCCGAGACGAGGTACCCGACCATCATCCCAACTTGATCTTCACCATCATCGAGTCGTTCACGTGGATAGACTAGATAACAGCAGTATCACTATGACTGATATATAGCAATATACATCATCGACCAATGCACGCTACTACTAATACCCTCCAGCTTACCATCAGCATCAAATAGATATCCCCAAACCGCCATAAACAATGCCAGTTCCCACTCATCAACTCCAATTACTCCCGCCAGCCAGCCTGCTCGCGGCAGACAATAGCGGCAGCAGAAGAGCAGCCACAACAGAATACCATCGCAAGATGAGACCTTGCATACGTATATACAGCACCCTTACCACTGTTTGGCCCAGCAACAAACGCACAAGATGTTAACAGGGAGAAAAAGCAACCAAGCCAATGCTCCGGTAAGGAAATGCGCCTCAAGAAATGCAGTAGCGCTCACAAAAAATGCGGTCGTGTAACGGGTATTCGCAGAAGCTAAACACGATTTCATGTGGTAGAGGGCCGAGAGAAGTGAAAAAAAGATGCAAGCGAAAATTATGCCGTGGGGTTGTATCGTCGAGTGTCATAAGACATGGAAATTTTGGGATTCATCACTGACGAATAAGTTGCGCCAGTAGCTGGTCAAGCTCTTGCCAGTTGTCTGCGGTTAATGCGAATTTGCGGTGTTTGCGGGAGACGACATGCTGTGAAAAATTTAGCTCTGCAGAATTTGTGCCATTAGATTGGCTCCGTACCTCATCAAAGTCATTGAACTTCTCCCGGCAGTTTTCACAGTAACCAGGCTTGAGCTCCTTCTCGGTAGTCTTTCGTCGGCGGATGACTGTGGATTTCCGAGCTTGCCTCTCTTCGTCTGAGTGTGTCATGTCCTCGTCAATTTGGCCGAGCGTCACTTGGGCTCTGCGTTTTGCTGCTCTCATCGGTGGAGGGTTTTCTTGGTTTAGTGCTGCCCTCATGTCATTCATCACCGACGAATGACTGTTCGCCGAGGGCACACTATTCTTCTCCAAGACTTTCCTCTTCAACTGGTTGACTTCTTTACTGTTGCCGGCGCGAGCGCCCGGCGCGGCAGCGGTAGAGGAGATCATCTGCGAACGAATGGCGGAGGTGATATTCGATGGTTGTATGCCTGAAGCTACGGGCTCTCCACCCGCAAACCTAGGAATGGCACGAATGCTTGCTTGAGCACTGCCAAACATCGGGGGCATACCGTCCGTGTTGCTTCGTTTGGAGGGCATTATCCTCGGCGGCTCCAGAGGTTTAGTTTCTTCTTGGTCGGCTAGACTAGTAGCACTTGGACGTCTCGCGAGATTGCTGTTTTCTCCCAAAACACGCTTCTCTTCCATCGCAGTCGCCGCGCGTGTGCGTGGGGCGATTGCCGTTGTCTTCTCGACTCTCGACTTCTGCTCCTCCAGCTGCTGCTGCTGCTGCTTACGCGTGAAATGGGGGTCCTCTATGAATGGGCACTTTCCAGTGGCAGAGTATCGAAACTGCGGCCACTTGCCATCATTCTTGTTTGCAACTTTGGGATATTCCCGAACCATGACAGGTCGCGTGACCTCGTCCATATCATGAATGTAGATATAGAAGCCACGCAGCTGAACCATGTCTTGAGTAGCGACTGAGTAGTCGCGGTCCGCAGGGCCTTTGAGCTTCTCATTCTGAAGCAACTTCTGCAGATCAGCCTGAGGCCCCAGCTTGGACTGTGGTACACCAACAACACCGCGCCGGGCATTCGAGTAGTCTGGTGGTTGCTCCCCAGTGTCTGTATTGAACATGGTGTTCAGCATACGCTGGAGTTTATCTGCCGACCAAATCTTCAACCCCATTTCTCGGGCCTTGTAGAGTATATCGCCATTGGTAGTCTTCGAAAGGGCGGTATCGAACACGGATTTGGGAGCAGCGGTCCCTTTTGGATTGCTCGTGGCGGAGGTTGAGCTTGTGGATTCGAGCTCGGCGGGGATCGGACGCGTCGTGATGACATGGGTAGCTTCTCGGGAGAAGAATTTAACCTCTCGCTAGGATGGCGTTAGCATTTGGCCAGGGTGGTAGACACCACCTATACATACAGCACCAAGAGTGTGAGCCTGCCTCGACACCCTGCTTCGGACATCTTCTGAAATGCTCTCGAAGTAGAAGACGAACTGGGGGAACATTTTCCGGTAGTGCCTCTGCCATTGCCGAATCGTTTCCAGGTTCTCGCTTGTCTGTCGCTGTTGCTTCTCAGCCTGTTTCGGGACCGCCTTGATCTCTCGAACGGCCTCAAGCCTCCGCTGGAAGGCAGTGGGAGGGGCCCCGCTCCGTCGGCCGAGCCCATGACGACGAGACTCGGCGTCATCGACCTCAACAATCTGCTTCTTCGCAGGTGGTGGCTGGCCGTACGGGAGGTCGCGTTGCTCGCTGGCGTGGGACCGCTGTCTCTTTCCGCCCACGGCAGTCACGCGTAACGGCGAATTGGTGGCATTCTGGAGGTTCGCGAGGGGGACACGACGGCTTGTCATGTTGGAAATGACGTGAGGCGACGGCGGTACGGAGACGGCTGCCATGCGTAGAAATAATTAGCGGCACAGTGAATGCCTAAGGTGGTGGGAGGAGAGAGGGAGGGCGGGAGGGGCAGGTAGGAGGCAGGTGATAGCTCCGTACGCGACGAGGTGCACGTCGATGCTTCTCTTAGAGCCAAGACGGAGACATGCTAGCACAGTGAGGTCTCTGGAGGCAATGATTTGGTGGACAAGACACAATTGAGCGAAAGAAAGACGTGTTTCTCGAATGGAGACCAACGACTGGGTGTGAGGTAAGGTTTGTTGTGGCTGGCATGGGACTGAACCACACCGCGACGAACCCTCGTCCGTGCACGCTAGCGCAAACTCCCCAGCAACCGCCCGCCGCGTTCGGGTTGTTCACGACTCTTGTTCCGACTTCGGGTGCATATATGAGGGTCTTCATCTGTTATTATTTGGATAGCAAGAGAAATCTTCCCGTACCGAAAAGACTGAGGGATTACCAAGAAGAGGAGCTCATGCCCCCAATGTCGTAGTACGAGCTGAGCATCAGTCAACAAACGCTTCCATGGTTGCTATTTCCACAGCTCAATATTCCCTACCTGCAAATTTCTTGTCATTCAAGTTTTGAGTAGTGATGTCTCTTCGTCACACGTGCGTTGCCTGGTTTTGTACATCCACGTCCAGATTTTTCTTACATCACGGTTCACTCTATTTGTCATTAGTAACTGGGGGATCTTGTCTTTAGGGTTTGCAGGATCTCATGCCAAGTAATTGCGTCTTTGCTCCTCTTTAAATTCTGTAGATTTTAGCAGATTTTAGCATTTAATTCCGTAGGCAAGTCTGCTGCCAACACGCTACATAGAATCTAACAAGGCCCGCTCCGTGGAAGTATCACAGTCCAGGAATCAACACAGTAGCCTATCAGTCACGTCCAATAGTATGATGGGAGGAAGGGCGGGGATGATGATGGGGGGGAATAGGGAGATAGATATGAGGAGAATTCCAGGGAGGCAGATGTGGAAGAGGCAATTCCCGGCTTGTGCAGTGCGGATATAGTTAAAGCGATCTTGAGCGAGTTTGACGGGTTGGAGTGGGAGCGGGAGATGCACAGGCGGTGAGATGAGAGTTGCATTGATGGTGGCAGAAGGGAAACCTCGAGGGGCGGTGCATGAGAAGTCTCCAGGGACTGAGGGGTGGAGCGCTCGTCTTCAAAGTCAAGGAGGGATTTTGGAGCTAGTCGAGAGGCAATGCCCTGGCAACAGGACGAAGGTGTCATATGCAAGCTCTGGAGGCGGGCCAGTCGAGACGCACTCCATGATATCGAAAGGACGAGGTCATATGCAAGCTCTGAAGAGGAGTTCAGCCAAGGCGCACGCCATAATAGCCCAAAGGAGAGGATGCACGGGAGTCACTAGTCTCAAGGAGGGCATAGGGATGGAAATGAAGCCCACTATCAATATGAATCTGAATAATTAGTAGGATTCAGTTCGCCTTTAATGAAAGAGAGAGGGCTGTGGCTTGTGGCCAAGGTGGCTGTCTTATCATGCGGCGCAGAGGTGTCTCTTACCTTTGTGGCACAGCATAAGCGCACAAGACAGTTCCTTAGATTCACCTCTTTACTGTCTCTCGGGTGTCGTTGACTCAGGATGGGCTGTCTTTACTCTCGTAGCTAAAGTCAGTCTAGTATCAGCAAACCAAATACAATCCCACTATGCAACTTTTGCGAACTCAAGCTCTCCTTTCCAGACGCAGTTTTATTTGACCTGCCATCGCCTACAGCATAGCCGCGCGGCAGAGTTTCAGACTCCCTTGCCGTCTGCAAGGGCTGTCTCATGGGTGTATTCGGATGCCTGAATGTCTGGCTGCCTCACTGCCTGGCTGCCTGAGAACCAAGAAACCATCACCGGTCAGCCCCTGCTATTTCGAGGTTCTTGGCCTAGGACTGCGCAAGGCTTATGAAAGACCTCAAGCGCGAGAGGAAAAATCGAGGTGGGTATGACACAGGTACGGCTGATACCTTGGAACTTTAGGATAGTGAGAGAACGGAGTAGCTGTGGTGTTCCTGTAGGGCTGAAAACGAAGACCGTCGCAAAGGGTAATGTTATGCGGGCTGAGGTTGTAAGCGGCTGCCTGAAGAGACTATGGGTTTAGACATTGATATTGTGTTATAGGTAGAGACTATTCTAGTCTAGTGGGTAGGAAAGTATGAATAATACATTTGTAGTAACACAAGACTAATAATACAGTTGAAGAAATCCTAATAGAGGCAGGGAAAAGTCCCCCTCTCGCAGCCTCGAATATGCCATTCTCAGCCGTTACCATCCTTCTAATTCCATGCAGCATGCAGTTCCAACTAATTTTAGCATATCTAAGGATCAAGCATCCTATGGTTCCAATTCCAAGTCTTTCAATGTACTTTCTCTCAAGATCGTGGAGAGATTCAGTTCTTGTGCTCGGACAGTGCACATCGCAAGCCAACGGTGGGCAATAACGCATTGAGTATCAGGATCGAATATTTCCTCACCCTTTGTACCCAGAGTATGCCTGCATTCTTCTTCATTGCCGCCATGTGGCCATATCCTGTCGTCTGCGTTGTTGACGCAGGGGCGGATAATATGAAATTGCCAGAGAGCTTGAATCACTCATCTCAGGACGATATCTCTCTTAACTGGTTTACACTGCTTCCACGCATTCTCGTGAATCCGGGCAACTGCAACACGCTCCGCATAGTTGCCAACCCATTTAATCAGAATAACGTTAAGCAGTACCCAAGGTCCAGATGGGAAAACTTCGTTGTCAAAATCCACGATTTCTTCGTCCCAGACAAAGCGGTCGTTGGCCCAGATTGGGGTTCCCGGTGGATGGATGGTAGGAAGAGCTGGTGTTCGGGTTTTAGAGGCAGGTTCCCGAAGCAGGCTACGAGAGACGAGGACAAATTCGAATGGACCTGTGCTCGAAGGGGTGGAGATTGATTCGTCGAAGTCCATTATGACACCGCATTGCTGATCGTCATCATTAATAAGGTGGGAGCATGGAATTGCCTTTCCATGGTGGTCAAGCTGTTCAGAAGTAAACCCATCGGCAGAGATAGTGTATGCTGAGAATCGTAGGGTATCAGAGTCGGCGTTAGCGTCATATCCTCGTGGAGCGTGAAAGTATGGGGGATAATGGATTCGCAGCTTGCGTTCCTGCTTCTCTCTCCGTATTGTATAGGGTGCTGATTCTGACCCAATGTGATATTGGAGGATTTCGGACCGAAACCATTCCCCTTCATCCCTAGGCATGCTGAGAAGGTCTGGGCTGTTTGTTGGGTCGAAAGGGAAGTTGACTGGTCCATCCCAGCCCGTCCAACTCCAGGATGGCTCCGTCGAATCCTTCCGCTTCAAAGGACCGGCTGGACACCACAACAACGACAAGTCGAAGACTGCTTCTGGGAGAGCGTGGATAAACTGACCCCCGATTTTCTTGCTAATGATCTTGGTGAAGTTAGAGAAGGCCACATCAGGGTCGCCTGTCTGGTTTTTGGACACCCTGAGCGTGACAAGCTGATTGTAGTAGGCAAAGCCGGCAAACCAATGTTCAATTTGCTCAAACTCCGATGGCGTGAATTCTGGTAATTTGGTCTCTGGTGACTTGCTCTCCGATTGCAAGTCTACTAAAGTGGTACTTGATGGAGACCTGAGTTTGCCTACTAGGCTTCTGAGCGATATTGTTGACCGTACTGAGCGCGATTCCCCGCTCTCGCTGGATCTTGACGTGGATGTTGATCTTGGACTAAGAAGGTCTCCAGGTGTTGAATGCGACCTTGGTCGTTCTGATGGTGGTAGCTGCAAAGTTGATGAAGATTGATGTTTCGTTGACGACTTGCGTCTTCGGTAGTAATCGATCGCCCATGATGGAGTCAGTCCCTTTGACTGTATGGGTGTGTTAGATGTCATAATGAGTAGCGACATGGGCGCAAAACGGTATCTTTTCGCAAATTCGTTGCCGGTAGAGGAGGACGGTGGCCAGAGGGAGGGCTCAAGTGCCTTATGCTGTGGCTTCTTGTCCTAACCTGAGAGACAGGGACAGGAGTGCTACTTGCCGCCTGCTCGCTGCGCCCGGATCTGCCTTGACTACTTCCGGCATTTCCAGGATGACGAGAGTGCTGGGGCAGCGCAGGAGGTGACGCGGAGATTGACAACGTGGCTGTGCACAGGCAAGGAGCTTCAGGGGTAAATCTAGCCAACCACAAGCGCTGTAGATTAGACGTCTCGCATCGTCTCTAAGCCACTCGCTGTGCGGCAACCCATGACGGCCAAGTTTAATAAACACAACTGGCGCATCTCTCTTGATTCCCTACCGTACGTATGGAGTAAATTTTCTCCCCGCGGTTCCGTACACTTCCAAATGCACACGCAAGGCGCGCTGACTCGAAGTGAAAGACATTTGAGTCACAGCAACGGAACAAATCATAGTGTTCTCTCACAACCAAAATTCTTCTTCTGGTGTTTACGTCCATTTAGGCTTCTAGACTTGACTTACTTTTGATACCCCTGGCCAGAAGAGGTGACTCGGTCTCTAACATATCCTGCCAGATATCAAAGCAATCGAACCCTTCATGGGCCTCCTGGTATCGAAATGTGCTTGCCCACGTTGAGTGGGATGCATCTATAGGGATTATCAACCAATGATACTAATGTCACCATAGCACTCGTTGACGTTGGCGCCAATCGACCACATCCGGAGCCTCCCTTTTCGCCTCGGGCTCGCCTCACGCCCCGTAATGTCTCGCGAGCTGCTGGATAGTAGCACTGGGCCATTGGCGTTAGGACAACTCAAAGTTGGTCGATAATGTATGGACAGGGTCAAGCCGTGTTCATTGAGGCGAGACCGTATTCGAACAGGAAAAGGTTACCAAGGTACTTTGGTCGTCGTGGAGAGACGTCACCTGCAGAGAAACAGGGAACAATCACTGCCATCGGTTCATCGTCCTTTTGGCACGAAGAATCATGCTGTTTGAAGTTAAGCCCGCCGAGATGTGAGGTTGGGTACACTGTCTGATCGCCGTTCATCCACTGGTGTGCCACAGTGCACAGCCGCAGTGTGGGGTTCGGCGAAAGGCGAACCCGAAACAGGCACCCAATGACGACGCGGCTAGTGTCCTATAGCTTTAAAGTCTACGACACCGAACCGCATCAGCCGAGCTAGATATTTGCATTCCGTCCGCTGAAATTCCCAGCCGAGATGTCTAGTTATGAAGGTAAGTTTTGGCACAGCCTACTTCAGATCCGAACCAGTTTTAACACGTCATAGTCGAACACAATATCTCCGCTAAGGAGAAGTCCGAACATCCTCCCCGCCGTCCTGACCTCTCCACCTTCTTCTCTACTCTTGAGCTTGTCGACACCTCAGATCCACAAGCACATCACAATGTCCACGCTGTCCCCCAACCTGAAAACATGGCAGCAGCTTTTCGCTTGCTTGCAAACGCGTTCGAGATGATGCGCGGACAACCCGCGGACGAAGCGGGCTACAGGCATGGCGGAGAGGGAGATCTATTGGCTAGCATGATTGAGGTCTTAAGACAGAATGCGGATGACCCGCCGAGTGAGCTGAAGGGGGTTCCTGACAGCTTCTTGGACGAGCTAGAGCGGGTACCCAACAAGTCACTAAAGAAGACTGATACGTGCCCAATATGTGTAAATCCATTTCTTGAGGACGGTGGGTTTTACCGGTTTCGTGAGAACGGCCTGATCTCTGTGCTGATTCAGAGCGCGGACAGAGTATCCGCTGGTTGTGCAGCTTCCATGTCATAAGGACCATCGGTTTGATCTCGACTGCATACGCCCATGGCTGAAGCTCAACTCCACATGTCCTCTTGATCGCAAGGACCTGCTCGAGAAGAAGCAGCCTCCACCTCCTGAAGATGATGAAGAGGAAGAATACGACGACATGTACGCCTAAGCCCAATAAAAGTGGTGTGACGACCCACACTATTGCCAGGCCCGGAGCACGAGGCATCCCACTCAGAAGAGTGATTCTACGCGCCTTTAACTTCTTGATTTGGATGGGGAGATGAAGAATAGACGATGCCTTGCAATTGGATTGGAATTTCAAATTCAACTGCGCTCGATACTGAAACCATCAGCTGATTTATCGCTGGACCTGTCGCGATTGCGTATTATTGCAGGCCAGCAGAGCTTGTCTCAGCCTCGTGGAAAAAGCGGCTGGCTGGGATTTTACATAATGTCAAATCAACTTTGAGGCGTTACGGCTCACCCTTAGTGAGAGGCTGTGCGAAAACAGAACGTGAAAGAATTGTCAGTGAATTCGAATGTGTTTTCGTGGATTTCATACTCGGTTTGCCTTTTAGCATCATTGCTTACAGTGATGCTCTAGCTAGAGTTTCCATGAAATTTTGCATCCGCATGGGCCAGTCAGACAGATTTGCGCGGATGGGACTTTTTAAAGGGCCTCCTCGCGAAGAGACCCCGAGAGGTGTTAAATTCAAAACTAAGACTACGCACTGTAGCCCACGTCATCTCTGAGGGTGAAGGCTCCCCTTTGCGAATTTTACTATGTTAACTTGATGTCCGACCTGGAGGATATTATCCCGTCTGTATCTTTTCTTCAGTTTTCATCAACTCTTGTCCTCTCTTCAGTAATTGGACAGCTTGTACGAGCTGTTCCTCGCTTCCGTTCATCACCATATCGACTAGCGCAAGCGCGAGTTCGTCCGATCTAATCGTCCATTTCTCTCCCAGCATTGCAACGAGGACATCTCCGAGAATCGTCCCTCCTTGGACAACGCCACTCGGCCTAGCTATCAATGTCTCCCACAAACCGCTATTTGCAGGATCTTTCGCGACCTCAATCATCTGCATTTCTCCTTTTCCCTACACAAGGTCAGACAGCACCTCCCGGATGATGCGGATGAGCTCTAGGTCACACTCACCTTCAACTTCCTCATCGGGCCCTTTAGCCACAGGCTTTTACTTTGGTCGCGCTCGACTGCCATGCCCGTGAGATGCAGATACCGGAAATGTTTATTGTGCTGTGCCAGAGTCTTCGAAAATGCCTTCGCAAAGGCAAGAGGGTACTCAAGTTCTAACGCAGGCTCGAAATTTGGGGTCGTCATACACCTTGCACTTTCAGCACGCTCAGGTAATCAGAAAGACCAGCGGAGGAAAGATACCATATACACCCGTCGGCACCAGAAAGCTTAGCAATCACATCATCCGAATACTGCGTGAAATCTTTCATGATCACAACTTCCAGTTTCGGATCCGGTTCAACATTGAGTAACGGACGTCGTGTTAGAGCGACGATTAACGTGATGGAAGCGTTCTTCAGGCATTGCTGGAGCACCTCTCCTCCAATGCGGCCCGTCACACCTGTCAGTATAACCTTGAAGGTCATGTGTGATCATGCGTAGACCAAGTGTAGAATATTTGAAAGTGGCAACTGTCTAGATTGAAAACGACTATCGGATGTCGGATCTCAAGATTACTGGGAGGCGAGAAGGATCATAAGCAAATCTTGAAGTTACATAAGATCTTATACCAAAAGTTGGTTGCAGGAAAAGATGTGCCAAGCGAAACGGGTTTAAGGTGTCTTGCGCAAAGTGCACATGCGGACGAGTCCCGCACCAAAATGCCGGTCCGAAGCTCAACCTCAGCCGTTTGGCCTCTCGACTATATTCCCACTATGAAAGAGGTACATGACCCGGGCATGCGGCGATCACTGTCTGCTCATCCTCTGAGACGAACAATAAATCGGCTCCGCTGTCTCTCTTTGAGCAGTGATGGAGACAAACCCTCCAGCCAAAGATGAAACCAATAGGAAACGGCCCTGTAAAGGCATTCGACGGGCTTGTTGGGAATGTGAGAACATGTTCTGAAATAAGGCAGAAATTTGAACCATTATAGTTCTAACATTCTCTTCTAGGTAAAAAAAGGAGACTGCATGGCAGTATGACCTCGGAAGGCGGTGTTAGCAGCCCTGCTGGGATATCTAGTCTTCCTACAGAATATCTCGACGATGAAAACCCACCATGTCCGCTGCACCTAGGGGAACGGCTTGGGAAATTAGAGCAATTGTTTGAAAAGTTTGTTTGCCGAAAGTTTTCGAGTTCAGCAGCAAGTTCGGAAGCTCCACGTAGCCCAACTTTGGTGGAGGACATGACCGAGAGACAGTCCAAGTTTGTCTACGGCCTTCCCGAGATATCTAGCGATACGCAAAGTATATCTTCGATTGGTGAGAATATCGTCAGTCACCAGCTCTGCTGTTCACGCTGCGTACTGAATCATGACAGCTTGCTTCACAGCTTCCAAAGTGGAATTCAGCACCATCAATTCGAACACTAGTCGACAGCGGGGACAGTGGATCTGGCCTTGGTTCTGAGGCTATTCGCAGATCTTTGATCGCTCTTCTACCTTCTCAGCGAGATGCGGATGTCATCTTCGAATCCACTAATGGATGGATGATTCTCACCAGCGTGTACAGACCCGCGAAATGTCTCTTTGTTAACCAGGACCCTCAATCGTACGCGCTCGACATGTCCGCTATAGGAAAGGACCACCCCGTCGTCATAGCACGCACCCTTCTCCATCTCGCAATTTGCATAGACACACTTCCCCCGACTTTTGAGACCTCGCGGTTATCCCATATCTGGTCTCTTGAGGCGGCGATGGAGAATTACGTTACGACTGTTACTTCCCTTGTAACTTCTTCCGACGAACAAATGTCCACGCTTCCTGGACTTGAGACCCTTCAGCTCCTCGCCGCATACCACATGAACAGTGGTAATCTTCGACAAGCATGGCTCGTCATTCGACGCGCAATGAACCTCGCGCACCTTATGGGGTTCCATCGCATCATTGCTCAGCCTACCCCAAGCCCGACTGAGACAATCGAGGCGGCAAAGTTCACGTGGCGCTGCTTTATTGACGCAGATAGATTTCTCAGCCTGCACCTGCGCCTCCCGTTCGCTTCGGACGAATATCCTCGCCCCGAAGATGCTCATCCTGCACTCCTTCATCGGTGGAGACTCGCTGGGCTATCACGACAGATCTCCGAACTTGACTGCAATGTCACATCGCAGACCTACGTCCAAGCGCTAGCTCTCGACGAAAAGCTCGAAGCATTTATGAAGGAGATGTCGAAAGAGTTCTGGGACGTCCCAAACGTACCGCCAACTGCGCGAACGCCCGAGTCAGCCGAAGTTCTAGAAAGATTGGTCGTGCAGATATGGCACTTTGAACTAAAGATCTTTGTCCATCTACCTTTTCTATTACGCGCTACCCAGGAGACCAGATTCGAGTACTCAAAGATCACGGCATTGCAAGCAAGTCGGAATGTAATCTTGAGGTGGTTTGCGCTTCGAAACTCTGGCATCACACAGGCTTGCTGTCGGATTGCCGAGCTGGGAGTGTTCATGGCTACCGTCACTATGGCACTCAACATCCTGACAGAAATGGCAACAAAAGACAAGCAGGAGGTCCAGAAAACCAGGGGAGGAGACTTCGCTATGGTCTGTCGCGTGATAGGGGAGCTGGAGAAACTAGCTAAAGGCAGCACACGGGAGAAGATTGCAAATCGCAGCGCAATCGTCATTAAGAGGATTCTCTCCTCTCTCGATCCAAGCAGACGGACTGCCGGGAAGACTCGCCTCACTATACCCTATTTTGGTTCCATTGACATTGGATATCAGACACAGCCAGTCAGACCACCTTTTGACTTGGATTCGGATACGGGAAAGAAACTAAATAGCACAGCGACGGGATCTCATCTTCCCGTCTTCTCGTTTGTAAGCAACGCATTGTGGCCCTCAACAGAGGGAAGTTGGGGAGGAGAATTAGACTTCGACATCATTTTATTTGACGGGCTAGAGGATAGAGATACCGACGGGAACTGGGTATTTTGAGCGAGATTCTAAGAGCGTTTCCTTTTCGGTTCCCTACTCAAGTTTTTCACGACGCATTTTCCTTGGGGTTTGGGCATGGGTGATTGGGTACAAGCGGCGTTTGGCATATGAAGCGTTTTGCTCAGTGAATTTGGCGCAAGATATCCCTGGAAGCCGCGAGTAAGGTGAACACTGGTGGAGCTTTCACCATCAAGCGAAATGTAAATTTGGAACAAAGAGGCTGTCTTCACCTGACGCATGCTGCCGTGAATGTTGGCGCTTACTAAAATAGTAACATGGACCCTTTGATTCACCGGACGGTCACGTGACTACATTCATCATCTTCTAAACCCCCCAAAGCCCGGCAACTGGGAGTTTTATGCGGAATTCCAAGTAGCATCTTGCACTAGCGGACTCAAAGCGGGAGAGTGGCGTCGGGGCTGTTGACTGAAGACGCACATTAAGGTGAAGGGGAGCGGCAGAGCTGACTCTTGGCTCACCCAGCAAACCTAGTCACTAGGCAGGCACACGACATCGCATCCCACACCCCCCACGCCCTGGACCTTATTGTTGGCGCTGTAGTCGCCTTGAGCCTCCTCTGAATGAGTCTTTCGTATGTTTCCTTGCCATCTCCGACGACAGCACTGTCTTGTGGGGCTCGAGTTTGCTAAAGTCCTCAACCTGCAGCCAGAAGAAAGCATGAGCAGCACTGACGAGCAGCACGACGTCTTCTGGGACCTCGAAGCCCGTGGCCACGCTGCCGAGCCGACTACGACGACAAAGGCTGATGAGACACCCGTACCCAGCGATGCTGCCAGCCAGCATGCGACGCTCAGCTTGTTCGAGTCGGTGGTGACAACATACCCGCCCATCCTAGAGTCTCTCCTGTGCCAGTTGCCCACAGGCGCCATCCTCAACGTCTACCACACATCCACATACCTGCGCGACTTCCTCCGCAAGTACCCTCTGGCATGGAAGACGCTGTCCTTCAGGCTGCCGCAGCCGGCGGTCGTCGTGGGATCTCCGGGCAACGAGACGCCTGATGGCCGAGACCGGCAGTCCAAGACCTACTCGTTCGACGCCCTCCTGAAGCAGGTCATATGTCCGTATGGGACGCGGTTGAAGAGTTTGGACCTGTGCAACACGGCTGTGTCGGGCATTGCCTTGGTCGGGAGTGTCCTGGCCCCTCGGATTGATACCCTAGAGCACTTGTCGGTTCGGGGATGCAAGAATGTCTCCCTCAAGTATCACATCGTCCCATTTCTAGAGCCATACACTATGAAGGACTCCCCGTGGATACAAAAGGACCTGGCCCTCAAGAGTCTCTACACGTACCGATGCCGACACCACCGCCGACGGCCCTACCTTCCCGCGTCCCTTGCCCGACGAGACTCCGATTCGGATCCCACACATCAACTCATCGAGATATGTCATCAACTGAGCATCTGGACCGATACTGCATGGTGTCCGACGCCTGGCGGGAGATGCTACCGTAGAAAAGACTATCACTCGGGAAGAGCTGGGCCGCAATCTCTGGAAGTATGGGTGCCCTTTGACCGGCTCTGGAGATCTAGTAACCGCATTGGGCCAACTGATAGCAATACAAGGCTTGGGGCTACCGATGGCAGATTGTGGGAAATTGCGGAATCGGGTCAAGATGGCGAGCCGCTGGGCACGGAAAACGGGCCGTTCAAAGGCGAGGGCAAACACGTCCCCACACACCTCCGGAAGAGCCACAAGATGTTCGTCGAGGATTTCAAATGCGCACAGTGCAATGACGCAATTCTGGAGCGCTGCGAGTCGTGCTGTGTTCGCATGCATTGCATGGGATGCCGCAAGACGCTTTGCGCCAGTTGTGCCTTCAATCGACCGATACCACGGAAGCGGGTAAAGACGCGGCATTTCCAAAACCTGGCTTTTGGGCTTGGCTCAGCTCTGGGAAGCACATTAGGACAGGCATCGGGCTCGTCCGCCTCGCTCGAGAGCCAGCGGAGTGCGAAACTACGCCCAACGAACCGGTTCTGGTGGGCCCCGGGCGCGACGCGGTCGCCAAATCTCATGAACGAGGCTGCTCACGGCGATGATTCTTCTGATTCAGAGGATGGAGGCAATTTCAATAATGGGATTCCTGCACCGCCCAACATGAGAGAGCCTCCGAAGCTCAACATGCATTGGTGCTGCCTGGAACCGATATTTTCTGGTGGAGGTGGGATAGCTGTGGTCGGGACTGGGCTCGGCGGCAGAGGAGCAGACAACATTCGCGCTGTTCCCCTGCCTCGTACCAAACAATTCGAAGACACGGATTTCTCAAATCAACTCCCACCCTTAGACTACATTAGAGAGCTCAAGCATAACGGGCTCTACGAATATGTTCTCGGCGAGGATGTCGATATCCTATCATACCTGAAACAGGACAGCCTAGACCTACAAGCCCAGACCTGCCCCCGAGGTCTTTGTCAAGATTGCTATCGAAGCTTCAGGTGGAAGGTATCTTGCCGGTGCTGCAAGAACCCACTATGCAAGGAGCATGATTTTAGGGGTTTGAAGTTCCGCAAATGCGGGTTTAGAGACATGCACACAGAACGGGAATATGTCCGAACACATCATGAACCTCCTCGACTGGCCATTCCTGATTTCAATCCGAACAAGCCCAAAGGTAAGGACCTGCTCAATGCATCCTCAATACAACAACCGTCTGTGGCCTCCGATAGTGATCCCGAAACTTCGGAACCAACTCCAATGTCTCAATCTCAAATACTCGTCCCTCCTTCAATACCCTCCGCTGTAGACATGTCCGCTTCTGCCTCACTATCATCTCACGCATCCTCCACGGACCCTTTCCTAACCCCGAGCTCCTTACCATTCGTTCCTGTTAGTTCCTCCCGTCCCCGCTCGTTCAGTGCATCTGGTGTTCGAGGTCGAAATTCTGGCTCTTGGCCCAACTCACCTCGTGCTGTCAACCCAATCACCAATCCGCTTCCGCTTCCTTGCCATCCCCGCCACCCTGTTCAGTGGGAGGGCTGCGGATCGTACTTTTGTCAGTACCCTCGACCAGTTGGTGACAATAGGAATCAATGTCCAGCCATACTCAAGGAATGCACAGAGTGCCAAGTATTAGTGTGTGATGTAAGCCTCCTTTACCTCCCCCAATCTACGCTACCGAACTAATGACGTTCTTTAGGCCTGCGCTGCTGCAAATCCATCATGCACATGTACCTACTGCACGATAAACTACCATTGCCCCCACTGTACCCGCAAGAAAGAAGTCGTGGCAAAATGCCGACTTGAGGAGGAAATCAAGGCAAAGAAAGAAGCCGAACTGCGGGCAAAGGAGAAGATGGAAAAGGAAAAGGAAGAGCGGGGGCAGGCCGATGAAATGGCAGGTGCCGTTGCTGAATTCTGGTCATTCTTGACCAACGAAGTTATGGCAGAACTAGCAGAGACCAGCCCCGGTGGAGAGGTCATGGGTGAGAATACACTAGAAGGCCTAGCCGAACTGCCAGCTCCAAGCCCGGATTCAATTACAGTCACCACGGAATTTGGCGTAACCCAGGAACCCAACAGTGTTACTACCATCTCAGCGGCAGTGCCACCTCCGACCATTAGTGCAGAGGAATCTCCCGAGCAGCACGAACAAGCAATACAGGAGGGCTTTAACGAGAGCATCCTGCAGGCAACGCCTGTATTGTCCGCTCCTCCAATGCCAATGAGTTTCGAGCTTGAAGTCGAGCCAGAGGACATGGACATGGTAGATGACGAGGAAGATGATGCAGATTTCGAGGATGATGATATCGATGCGGAGAGCGCGCTGATTGATGAGTTTATCGATGACGGGGCGCTCACCCCTATCACAACGACGGATACATAACCAGTCTTGGACATGCGAATGTCACGGATACTCAAATTGCCAGAACTTCTGAGAGGAGCCTTTTCTAAGCAGTTTTCTTTTGCGTGTGACCTGAGATTGAATTGCAAATGCATTTTTCTGCGAATGGGAGCGGGAGCAGAGGGAAGGTGAGATTGTATGAGTTCGAGAGCATGGATGGATCGATGGATGATGAAGGAATATCTGTACGCGTAGTCTAGCTGAAACTTGCCCCCTTAGTTTTCTTTTTTTTTTTTTTTCCTCGTGCAGTTAGGCATATTCAAAGTTTCGCTTTCACCACCGAGACACATACAAACAAGCATGGCTGGCTGGATGAGACCATGGATCGGATGCGCATTTTGAAGGATTAGCACACACGCAATGGACAGTCAGATAGATATCATAGGGTGGGAGGAGCTGAGGCGTTCTGTTACCAGTTTTAAAGTAGCGAACTTTGAGGGCGATGGAAAAGAGGCAAGGCGGTTCGGGAAGGGGACACTATATGCATAGAATGGAGTCTGCTACTTGATTGCTTGCTTGCTTGCTATCTGACCGAGTGGGTTATGTGTGCATGTGCATATGTATTTCCTCTCTTCTATGAGGAAGAGAGGGAGATATTGTATTGTTGCTTAAGGAGTTTCTAGCAAGAGGTTTAGGTTGTGCGTCTTCTAAATTGTATAGCCGAAATGTGCCTAGTGTATTGTACTCTCTGGCAGGTAAGGACTTGAACTGTTTTCCTTTCTTTGCACATATTTCCTCCTTATTCTAGGGAAAAGCAGAGCTATTATCTTGTGGGAAATTCTAGCAAGAATTAGAAATCTTAATATCTCTCCTAGTCTGTTAACTTAAAAGTCCAAATAGTATTTCTGTAGTGTAAGAAACAAAGCAGAGAAATACAAGAAGTATGCAGGTATTACTTACGAAAGCACAATAGACAGAACTGTGAAACAGAGTCAGGAAAGGAAAGGCTTGAATTATATTAGCCTTATACATTTCACACACGTAGTAAAGAATGTGCAATACTAGTTGCCATTTAGCACTACATCTATTCCGGCATAGACGGCTGGAGCGCCACACACAAACATGAACCCACACTCTCCCCTACTCCCTTCCCCACACCAACTGCATCCTCCCCTCCTTCGGCCCCTTCTTCAGCTTCCGGCACTTCTTTCCCAGGACAGCATCCATGAACTTCTTGTTTTTGAAGGCCACACCCTCGGTCAGGGACGTGCCACGCGGGTGGTTCTTGATGCGAATTGGGCTGGTAGCAGCAGTGCCTTTGGCGGGGGCTGGATTCTCGTTGCCGGCAGTTTGGGAGGTGGTTTGTCTAGCTTGCTGGGTGATGGTGACGGGTTGCTGGCCGGCGGCGATTTGCTGATGTCCACTGCTACCATGCTGGGCGACACGTCCACTGGGATATTCTCTCATGCCGCTGTGATTTCCGCCGCGATTGTTGCCACGATTTCTGCCGCGATTGCCGTCACGACTTCTGCCGCGATTGCTGCGACGGTTACCGCGATGGCTGCCACGAGAGCTTCCTCTACGGGCATGAGATTGATGAGGTCGCAGGACCATTGCGGGCAGACAAACAACGTAGGGTAAGCAAGGTAACGTGGCCAGAAAATGCAGATGAAATCACGGAATAATAACTTCAAGATGTGCCGGATGAAGGCTTCAGTTGACTTGTTGTCGTGGGGTACTGTGGTAGTTGCTTAAGTAGACTCGCCGTTGTGTTTCATCGCACGTGAGATTGACGAAGAGAAAGGTGCAGAGTTGTTCCTCTAGGCGGCGACCTGGCGAGACGTGTTGGTAACAGATTTGAGGAGAAGTGAAAGAGCTGGATTTCACTGCGACGACGGCAAGTTGGCGCAGATACTTGGTTTGGTACGAGAGAGAATAGGCTTAGTACGAGCGTGGAAGAAAAGAAGGGCTGGAAGAAATATATACGGACGGCATGTAGGCTATACAGGTGCTCAAACATGAGCACGGCGTGTTGTTACCGGGGGTAACCGCAGGCAACGGTAGCGATGATAATGGCCAGTGATGGTGGTCGTGGTGTTGACGAAAATTTCTAAACCTTAAGTGATACTGCTGTGTAAACACAGCATGCCCGGCAGCTTGTGACGTTCTGAGACTCTCAAAGTGTAACATCGTATCCGGGAATACAGAATAGCTACTCAGCTCCACGCTGTTGTCTCGACACTATCCCCAATCTTTTTGTGCCTTCCTGGAGTTCCCTAGGAGCTTACTGGAGTTCCCTAGGAGCAACAGATATAGCGTTCTCCCAGCCATTAGCCCTACCCCCGGGTAAACCGATTTCAGGGTGACAAGCCGTTGGGGGGAAGAGCCTCAATCTTCTCTCCGTTCTCCATGCTTCTCTCGCCACCCCCGCGGATGCTTCCATGTCACATCTGCAACAGGTTGGAAGATGCTAGGCCCTACATCCTCCAGGGATTCAAAATCACTGGTGTCGTAGCAGGAGGAGAAGGCGAAGCCCAATGAGCACGGATGCTCCTCACCCTGTTCTATTTGAATTGAAGATGGCAGCGGCTGATTGGTGGGAATGTTTGACACCAGTGGAGGGTTTTTGTTGGATACAGCCTCCTGTGAGAAAGGAACGCGGCCACTGGGAGCTTGCCTTGCTGGTTGAACTGAAGACTGCTCCGTTGATGATGGCCGTCGAGTTGAGAGATTAGTGGTTGGAGAGGCTTGCCGCATGGAACTTGCTGAACTGACTGTGCGTTGTTGCAAAGATGGCAATCGAATTGGTGTGGCAAGGATATCTCCAGAGGGATCATTCTTATATTCTCCCCTCCAGGCTTCTATAGTTGTTGGTGTAGTGTTGAGAGTGGACTTCGGGAGTGGGGGAAGAAGGCGTCAGAGTAGTTCATGAAGCTGAGGAAGCTGAGGAGGCTGGTTGCTGGTTTGAGGTTGCTTGAGTTGCGGAGTAGAGAGTTATCTGGCGATGGGGGAATGTTAAAAGGAATGTCGGTGACCAGGGACTTGCTATGTGGAACCATACAAGATCTCGGTGTGTGTGATGTTTTTGGTCGAGGGTACGGAGAGGAAGCTGAGGCGGCTTGCGTACTCCCTATGATGTCTAGGCTCCGCTCTCTAGATGATTCGGCCTGGTAGTTGTCAGTGGATAGCACCCAGAAGCTCTTTTCATCTCACTTGTGAAATCTAAGAAATTCTTGATGTCTGGGTCGAGATGCGCTTCCGAGCGTGTCTTTTCCCGGTCCTCGCTTTGAAGAAGTCTTCGCTCCGCCGCTCGTAGTCGAGAAGAAATCCGAGGAAGATATTTTCTTTCACTTCACTGTTTAGGTTAGTGCTACTGAAAAAGCTCTATGCTGGGTAGAATCTAACATTCGCTGTTGCTTATCTGCCATTTCCTTTCGAGTCGCTGCACTCACTTTGGAGTGAGTTGCTAGTTTCTTCAGCCATTTGAACTCTTCCTTTTAAATTCCGAGAACGCGTAAATTGAGATAGAAATCTATTAACTCCTGAGTAACGGATAACGAAGCTTGTAGCCGTCTAAAAGACATTCGCCCGAAGTGCAATTCGATGTAACCCACTACCGTATTCCGGCTTGAGACACTCGGGTCCGGGTTGAGTCGACGGATCTTGCATATAAGCGTCCCCCGCAAATATAAGAAGACTATCTACAGATGCAGGACAAAAAGAGTGGCTGGAATCATTCTTAACCATGTCGGAAAAGACATATAACAATTAGCCGAATTGGGATCCTTCAAATGCCATGTTTTTGAACTTCTCGCCGGCAACCTTGATAAATTTTTGCGAAACATCAGAGGGATCGACAAGATTTAATGATTCTAGAAGTGATCTGTACACCTGCTGCAGCTGCGCCGAAGATTGCCAAAGCTTCTGCAATCGTGGTGTTTCAGAAGAACGCATGTAAACAATAGGGAACATGCAATAGAGTGACTTCAACAAGGCAAATATGACAAGAGAAGGGCAGATTGGAACGAAGTCGAGAGAAAGTCATAGAAGTGAGCGTGTTCACTGGTCCAGAAGGCAGTGACGAGGCAGGTTCACGACCCCGCCAACCATATCTGTTCTCTCGTTCAGAAGAGAAAGTGGCATATGCAAACTGGGCGGGTTTCTATATGTCGTCACTCATTCGCTACAGTAAACCCCTAGTAATAAGGTATTGGTGATGTTTTAGGCCGGATAGTTCAATTCGTGCAGGAATCTGGCCACAGTTGCAGCTATATCGTGCAACTAGCTAGGAATGGAGAAGGTCTATCTAGATATAGCGACTTAATCAGTCGAAAGCAGAGCATTCACCAAATGCCCGAGATGAATCGAACGACCTCTATGATTAAAAGAATGAGAGACCCAGGGACGAGTCTCTGTTTGGGAAGCTACACTGAAACGCCTTGCGGTGCACGATTGGCATGTCGGAAAGAGGAGTTAAACCTGAAAGACGGCGGAGGAGTAGAAAGTTAATCTTCGACATGGTCATCCGGCAGCTCTTCAATTCGACCAGATTGGATGGCTTCTTCGACCGGATTCTTTACGTCCACGACCCCCGTTGCTTTAAGGCTAGGGTTACTGTCAGTCCGGAACCAATCACAACCATGACGAGAATAAAGAAATACCGTTCAAAGAGAACAAATAGCCTCTCGGCCTCCCTTTCTTTTTCCTCTTCACTCATGGGTGCTTCTTCCGCGGAATCCTCCATATCGAGTCTTTGCCCTGTAATAGGGTTCACTAGAATGCCCTTTTCTGAACTAGAACCCGTAGCGTGCGCTTCCATTGCATTCTCGGGCATCTGTATGTTATTGGAGAGAAGGAAGCCGGAAGCAAAACCGTATCCAACATTATGCACAAACTTCGTCGCATCTTTGCCAGAAAGCTCAAACATCATGGCAGAGATGGAGCCGCGCAGGCTTGGCGTCATAGCTGAGGTAGACAGACGCAGGAGACGTGCGGAGAGAGTGTCGGACTTGCCAAGCGGTCGACTGCGTTCCTCATCGGTAGGAAGAAGTAACCACTCCATATACTTCTTTACACTATCTGGGGCGATCTCATATATACGGCGGGTGAGGGTGAGTACGGGTGAGATAGTGTTATCGAGTTCGGCTTCTGTGTATGCTACAATGGCATTGTCGAGGATGTTGATGAGGTACTCCGCATTGCACTTTGCGTCAAATTTGGGGAATACCGCGTTCATACCTACGAACTTCAGTTGTTGGCACTTCTTATCTTCTAGATCTAGGTTAATGAGGGCATTGACTAAGTAATTTATGGGTGCTTGCAACGGAGGATTTGGTATCTTCATGCGGGTGAGGATCTTGAAGATATGAGGTATCGATTTGGAGAAGTGTTCACTGAGGTCGGGGTAGAAATGCGTGATGTTGAATAATAGCTTCAGGGTCTCGGAAAGTGCCATGGGCTCCATTGGATTGTTGGTCTGCGACAAGCGTCGAGCGGACTTGGAATACTTTTTCGCATGTCGAGCAAGGGCGAGGTTGATGCTTTCGGCCAACTGCTGTTCGTTGACAAGCTTTTCGTAGTCGAGGGTGGTATCGTAGGTCATGAGGAAGAGAATGCGTGAGAGTAGGAACTCGTCATCATAGTTCTCGCTCTATTAGCTAGTCAGACGGTCTCAGATTGCGAAGACACATCGGTTCCTTGCCTTCATCTTCTCCGCCGCTTTAGGGGCATACCCCAAATCTACGAGGCTTTGGCGTGTTTTCGGCTGGAGCAGTAGGGCATTCGCAAGGCATCGAAGGGCCTCCTGCGAGGTCTTGGAGTCGTTGCTCTCGAAGGCATGGCGGGACAAGGTCCGAATACCCTGATAGCACCAGTGGAATTAACAATCCATCTCATAAATTTGCGCTGCCTGTACGTACATCCTCTGTGAATATGGGGTCTGCATTCTCCACAGCTCGTCCATGGACTTTGAGTTCTTCTAGTAGCTCGGTTCGCTCTGGTCGCTGGTAAGGGATTCACCTACGAAGAAAGGTGGGGATTTTGAAGCGTACGCTTGGGGGAAAGCTTGTTCGTGTCGAGGTTGGCGTCGAGGTTGGCTAGGATGGCTGTGACCCGTTCAAGCTTCGCTGGGCGCATGTGAGCGACCTGTCTACTACTGGCCCACAACAAGAGTACATTCAGATTAGAAGTTACCTTTTCCGGCGCCGGGTATTGTGGCAGACTTGGGCAGCATTTTGTGTTTGTCACAAAGGATGAGGGAGGGTGGCGTGGTCGTGGAGAGTTTACGGCTCAGCGTTCGCAGGATGCCTTTGACGGGTGCGGGATGCAGCCCCGCAATTGGTGATAGTTGTCGCAGAGGAAAGACATGAACCGCACCCACGATCTCGTTCAGCCTGAAGACAGAGGCAATTTATCATCCCGGGAGGTACAATTGGAAAGGGAAACTCGGATGGCTGCACATCGTTGGGCGGAAGACTGCATTGGCAACTCTATTACCCACTTTCCGGCTCACGACAGAGGCTTCCGGCTGGCAGGTCCAAGGATCTTTACGTTCTACGATTTTGCACACCCTAGGTGATTGAACACAGTGTTCTGAATGCAGTGGTCAGAATAGGCCTTGGGAGCCTCTCTTAGCAAACTGCAATAAGTACCTGAGTAGGCGCGCGGCCATGTTTAGCAATGGGGCTATAATTGCGAAGGTGCATACTCCGTAGAGGTGAGATCAAAGCAACTCCAGTCATTTAAGAAACTAAACGCCAACAGATATAGGGGATTGTGTTATCAAGTCTTGTAGGTCCCAATGAAGAGCACTTTAGGCGACCCCTGCTGGCACGTGATCCTTCGCGTTGGGGACACGGACACGGGCCCATTCGCGAAAGACGTGTCGGACTCTACCCAGCCATTCCACGCTATCTCTATATCCACCCCCGTCCGTCGCTCGAGTAGTCCTCAACCTCGCGCCCCGCAATGCGAGAGTCATCTTCTCCTCTTCAGTTCCTTGCTTTTAGTAACTGCTTTCAAGCATAGCCATGGTGTTGTCTACTTCCAAGTTCGAGACTTTTTCTGTTCGTCCTCCCACTCCTCCAAAAGACCTCGACAAAGAGGTCAACGAAGCCCTAGAATTCTTGGATGATCCCTTTGGCACCAAATTACTTCTAAATAGAATTTCCACGTCCAAGTCGCACCTCAGTACTCCCGCGCAATCACCCTCTTCTGAGACTGCGAATTCTACCAATTCTAGCAGCAGAAAGAAGCGAGTCAACTTCGAGATCCCGACATGCACGCTCCCTGCCACCAGCCTTGCCCCCCACCATTGGACACCGCTTCATAGCTCGCCCTTGAGACCTTTACCCCAGACTCGTGTGAGCAGGCCGTTAAAATCTATCCTCAAAGCCCACGATCCAGCCTCCACACCCCCAACAACTGACGAAGGCTCCGTGGCACACAAGTTCGAAACACTCGCAGATATGTTGGAGTCAATGGTCAAGATGCTAGCCCAGGGTTCGAGGTCCTCTAAGCTCGATGCGTACATCACCTTGCAGCGGACGATGCAAGCCTATGAAAAGGTCCCAGACATCCAGTCCCTCACGATCAAAATGGGGCTTTTGTCTCAATTCATACGGAGGGACATGCAAGCGATGAGCATGACTGGAAGTGGGCCGGACTCGCAGTTGATTGGACAGGCCATTAAATTTCTTATGGTGCTGGTTAGGATTGCCGACTTGAAAACTGCTATGGATGACGGTTTTTGTTCATTTATAGTTGAGCGATGCATCCAGGTCGCTGCAGATGCCAGCATGCCCAAGACGATAATCAACACTCACCTGGCCCTTCTGATGCAACAAAACTTTCGCCCGAAGATTATGACAACTGTACGCGTAGAGAAGATCCTCGACGTTTTTGACAATATCAACGACCGTGTCTCCGGATTCTCCGTCCTTGCTTATCGAATCCGCGTCTACCGAAAATTGATACAACAACGCCCGGAAGTAATGGCTAAACACACGGACAGATGGTTCAAGCACACCCTCCAGGCTTTATTATCGTGCCAGAAAGACATCAACCAGAGCGCATTGGATACTGCCATGTCTGCAGCAAAAACAATTGGGTCGGATCCGCAGGTGACCAAGGCAGTTTTGTCAATTCTGAACCGCGTAAAGACTGACGGAAACACCCTTGGTAAGGTCATCGCTCAAGAGCTCGACAAAATGTTAGGCTCCGAAGTGGCACCCTTGGTTCCCCAAATATGGGGCGTCGTCACCGCGTTCCTTCGAGATTCGTTTGATTTGAACAAGTTTACCGCAATGTCTGATTGGCTAGCGTTGCTTCAAAAGTTCTTCAAATCAGACAACGACATGGTCAAAGTCAACGCCAATGTGGCTACCAACTTTTTGATATATGCGGTCAACATTACGCAGTCTAGCCCACGTAGTTGGTCAGAACTCTTGCTCAAGATTCCCCAGCAGCAGCTCCAGCGTCGAAGCCACTGGAAAAAAGCCGAGGGCGAGGTGGTTACCGCGAGTTATCTGGCCTTGCTCTACTACGGGTTGCGACCGACTGCATCCTATGAGCAGCTCGACCGGTACTGGAACGAGTTTGTCGCTGATTTCTGGAAGCCATTGATCCACTCTTCCTCGTCGAAGTATGCTGTGGTTTCATGTCGTATCGTGTCCAGCTTGTTGAACGGCTCCAGGAAAGCGTGGGATGAACAGAGAGTATTGGAACTCAAGAGCCAGTCAATGGTGCAGCGAGATGAGTTGCCATTACTAGACCCAAAGTGGGTACGCAAAAACCTCTCATCCATCCTGAAATTCGTGGAAACACTCCTGGATGCCACGCCGTGGTTGCTCGAAACCGAGGAAAATCAACCAGCCAAGACAGTGTGGATAAGTCTCCTAGACTCACTGGTGGAGGCAAGTAGTAAAGAGGTAATGGCGTCCACTGAAACGAAGGATGCTCTAGCACACATTGTCAATCTGCTGCGCCGAATATGGGATCGACATACCTCCGAGCTTGCCATTGCACATCAGAAAGAAGTCAGCTGGGCGAATAAGTTTTGTTTCCTGATTGAGAAAGTGCTAGAAAAGTTAGGAACTTTTCAGTTCGCCGACAAATGTCTCACAAGAAACGAAGAGAATGGGCTTGAGCTCGCTGGAACACCCTCCAACCGTTCCCGACAAAATGGACCAAGGATATCACCGCTTCTCTACTTCGTAGATCTCCTCGTTAGTCGATCCGAAGGGAAACTCTCAGACAAAGTCCGTTTTCAAGCCGTGCAGCTTATTCTCGAGCCGTGTGTTAACGCTCGGAACACTCGCTTAGGGAAACTAGAGTTGCTTAGGGATTGTTCAGCGGCCGTGGATTCTTCGTCGAAGAACGCCGTCACGCTCAACTTCTGGGCTCGGATTGCAAATCAAACGAAAGCCTGTATTCAAGAACGATCGTCTGACGCGAACGAACGCCAGTCTCAACAGCTCGGTAAAGAGTACGAAGTCCTGGTCGAGATTCTTGCGCTGGGTTCAAAGTTTCTTCTCGGTAGTCCCTCGGGACGAGAACTGTTAACTAGCTTCGTGGAGGCTGTCCGGCGAGAAGCAGGTGAAGGCGCCGTTGTGCTCGCAGTGATCGAAAAGGTTTCTGAGCGTGTTCTGAGGCACACGGAAGACAGCAGCGTTTGCCTACCATATGCCACAACACTCCTCCAGAATTTACCCAAGACCATCGTGCGACGCAACCTCGACCAAGGACGACAAAGCCTCTGGCCATCATCTCAAATTCCTGCACGAGGCCATGAGTTCAACCCCTATAACCATTTCTATGCTGCAATTGTCTCCATCGGGTCAGCATCATATCAAACCGTTCATGTTGGCGACTCCGAAAGCGTCCGAGAGTTCTTCTCAGCTCTTGCGAATTCGATTCAGCAGTGTCCACTATCTTATCTTGCTGTGTATCTGCGCAGCATTCAAGTAGGTATAACACCGTGGATCGAAGATGCGGACAGGAAACTGCAGGGCAAAGAGCAGAGTGCCAAGCATCTGTATCGTGAAGTACGTTGATTCAACATATATTAAAGATGCCACTAACGCAAAACAGGTCCTTAACTTATGGCAAGCTGTCAATACTGCTTTGGAAAGATTGCCTCGTAAGGACAGCTCAATGCTCGTGGTCTTGGAGCCTCTTGTGACCGCCGGATTTTCAAGCCGACGACTTAGCATCGTCAACATTTCGATTACAACTTGGAATGCAACTTTTGGTAAAGAAGAGAGTTTGCGATACCCTTCTCGGCTTGAGAACATTCTACGTCGATTTCACAGCACCGTGAATATATCCTTACCATCGCTATCTCTTAAGGATGAGGATGTGGTAGGTCGGCATTCTTTTCCATAAAGACTTGATACTAATGTTAACGAAGCATGAAACCCCGTCCTTTTATGACTCTGATTCTCAAATCGTTGATTCGGAACGAGGCTTCCGAAGCCCACGCATCAAAGATTCCCCCTTCGAGATCGTTAAAACCATCCGCTCCTCGCGCTCACCTGCTGTCCCGAGCACCAGTACAAGAAGAATGTCTTCTCGCCATACACCTAAGGTTCGCCTTCGACATGAGAATTCCCAAATACAATTTGAGCCCATTGTATCGTCGCCAACCGACCCGCTCAACCAAGAGTCTCAAATATTGACCGAGCGACAGATAGAGATGATAGAACGACAACGAGGCACAGCACATATCTTCTCAGATGTTGCATCTGTATCCGATCCCCAGCCACAAGAGAACGCTACGAGGGAACCTAGCATGGAATTCCACTCTGACCTGACCAGGGTTGATGATCTGCCGAGCGAGAATTCCCGTACTCCTCTGAAGTCGCTTGCTTCCATGGGCCCAATGGACGTATATCTTGGGTCTTCACCAACGCCCCAAGCTCGTAATCGTAGCCAACAAGTCTTGAGGGACGACACCAATATGGCGACACCAAATGCGGTCCGAACAGTGCGGCTTGCAAATGATACGGATGATTTGGGCTCATCCCCCCCGCGTTTCGAGTCACAATTGAGACCCAGCACTCGTGTTTCCAATAGCAACGACAAGAGCGATGATCTTGTGCGTGACAGCTTCGATTACCATCAACCTGAACAATTTGAAGATGACCATTCCATGATCACTGACGAGGAAGAGACGGTTGATGAGGGCCTCTTGTTACATGTCGGCAGGCCTATGGACCAGAATGAAGTTGATAGTTCCGAGGATGAGTTGCCAACAGATGAAGATCCTCCTGAAGTGCCAAGTTCCACTGTCGATCTACAGCTGACCGCTCAACTGACTGCAGAGCTCAACGCCCAGATTGAGTCTACCGTCGGCAAAGATTCAGGGACACTCTCTGGAACTCTGCAAGAGCCAAACAATTTATACGTTGATGCACTCTCTCAGAATCTACATCCAGACACAATTGAACACAAGGATGTTGCAGCCCACCCTTTAGGGGCCCCAGAAGAGTCTCTAGACTCTGATAACGAGCCTGCTAATGCTGCCGAGGGTGAAGATACTCAGAAAGAGGCCGGGACTATCTCTAGCGGAACTAGCCGTGTGGGAGACTCATTCTTAAGCATGGAAGCAGCCAAAGAGCCAACCGAACTTCCTGACACACAGGTAGAAAGCCGTCGCCGGTCTTCCCGAACTTCTGTCCTGTCTAGTCCGAGGCGGCATGGCGGCACAAAAAGGCGGAAGCAATCGACTGCTGATAGCATGCGCAAATCTAAGAAGAGTAAGACTACGGAAGCTGTTGAACTACTACAAACTTTGCCAGAGTCTTCCAAGGAGAATCCTGACGATGACGATGACGATGACGATGACGATGGCATATTAGATTGCATTGTCGTTCATGTCAAACCCACTAGCAATCCTCTGATCAAACCTGAACCCAGCTCCGCTGTGTCGTCACCGGCCAGCAGGAAGATTGAGAAGAAGGGCGATGCTCATAATTTGAAGAAATCCAGATGGAGTACGCAGGAGTTACCGGACAGCCAGGTTGTCATGTTGGCATCCGCCTCTCGGAAACGACCCGCTCCTCGATCAATGCCAGCTCCTGCCCAGGTGGAGGCACATTCTGCGGACATTCTTGTGGAGAACACGCCGGCACCCAAGAGGGCACGAAAGAGCCTGAGTCAAGACGTAGGAACAGCCAAAGCCACAGCCTCAACAGACTCAAGCTCCCAAGTCAAGCGCCTCAGTCACGTTCAAGTCACGCCCAAACGCGCCCCCCCGCAGTCAGCTTCTTCAGCTGCTGGTTCGTCAAGACCAACTGTGGTCGAAGAGAACGACATCACAATCGACCACGCACCAATCCAATCAGACGAGGCATCCGTGTTGGTGGGCGAACAGAATACAGATGTGGCACGCCAGAGTGACACCACAGCCCCTCTCAAAACGGAACAACCCCAGTCACAGCATGGCTCTGAAAGTGTGGCAACACCGAACCGTTCGTTCACTGAACGGGTCATTCTCACCCCGAGAAGCGTTCTTGGGCGGCTCAGGAAAATCATTTCCGATTGCTCGCAGATGGTACTGGGCCGCGCCGACGAGAGAGAGTTCGATGATGTCTTGTTCGATCTAAGGCGTCAAGTTCACGCTGCAGGCAGGCGAAGCGAGGAGGGCCAGTAGATGGAAAAGTATGCTCGACAGATTGTACGGCACAGATGCTGTTTTTGGGTATTGGGTAGAGTGTAGAGTGGCTAAAGGGCCGTGTCTCTGGATATCCACAAGTGAAGATTAGTTGTTTCTTTATTTGCATAATGGCTACCGGCTGTGCCAGTTCTGGAATGGTGGATATCGTCGGCGTACGAACGGGTCATTGAGAAAAAACAGTGGTTCATCTTCATTGCGCATTCTGCTTGGTGTTTGCGTGGCACCATATTACATTGAACGTGTGAGGCTGTCTGGTGAACGAGGAATGCATGCTCAGAAGCAGCTCAAATAGCTGTTGATCGAACCCACTAGGCGAATGCACATGAAACACTAGTGTTTCAGAAGGAATGTGCATGGTGGGGCGTAATAAGCTGCTGTGCCATATTCATCTACCCCTCCATTCCTACTCTACTCGCCTTCATCTACACCCCTCCGCTCAACCTATTGATAGCTACAAATAAGAGCTTAGGCTACTGTCTTGGAGTGGACTATTTGACTCAGCGTATTTCCGACAGGCCCGCGGAAAATTAGCGCAAGTTTTTGGTTTGGCCTGGGCTGGTTTGCTGAGCTGTTCACCCCGCCTTTACAACAGTTTTCCAAGCAACTCCAGTTCGACTTCACAGCGATACCCAGTATTATATCGTAGAACACCGGATAATTACACTACGCCATGGTCGACCGCGCAAATCGCCCGTCAGCGCTAAACGCGCCGTCGGCGGCTGCTCCAGCACCTCAGGTAGAAATTACGGGATCGGGAACTAGCTCCAAGGTCACGGCAACGCTGCCCTCTGGTGAGAGCGTCGAGGTGCTGCTGTATGGTGCGACGGTGATTAGCTGGAAGAGCAATGGTGGCAAGGCAGAGAACCTCTGGTTGAGTGAGAAGGCGGCGCTTGATGGAAGTAAGGCGGTTCGCGGAGGGATTCCGGTCGTCTTTCCTGTAAGTTCACGATTGCTTCTAGTGCCGAGGAGCCTTCTGAAAAGGTGGCCATTTCAATTGAGTGGGAGGATATATATCTATACGAAATATTGCTAACACTCTTGCTCGAGGTCTTCGGTCCTCCTCCCAAATCTGGTCACCCCACGTCCGCCCTTCCGCAACACGGCTTCGCTCGAACATCACGCTGGGAATTCCTAGGAAAAGCCACGTCCGAGGATGCGCTGGATGCCGCGGGAAGCTCAGTCAAGCTTGACTTTGGCCTCTACAGCTCGAATCTGTCGCCAGAGGCGCGAACAGCGTGGCCGTTGGACTTCGGACTAGTATACAGTGTCACGTTATCAAAGGACAGCCTGCAGACGGTTATGAATGTCCGCAACGAAGGCGATCATAGCTTCGAGTTCCAAATGCTGCTGCACACGTATCTGAAGGTCAAGGTAAGCTTTCTGTCACTCCCGGCGTGTTCCTCCCCCTGTTGCATGCCTTTTGCGTTAACGTCGCGTGTTGCAGGACATCTCCAAAGTCTCGATAAGTGGACTCCTTGGCGTCGACTACGTTGATAAAGTTCTGAATGCGACGACACACAAGCAGTCTGATGCCTCAGTCACCATCACCGGCGAAGTTGACCGCGTCTATGCATCCATCCCGCAGGACACTACGACGGTGCTGGAGAGCGGCACGCCACGCTTCGATGTCGTCCGCGACAATCTGCAAGATACCGTTGTCTGGAACCCATGGAAGGAAAAGGCAGCCGCGATGGGCGACTTCTCGCCTGACATCGGCTTCACGGAGATGGTGTGCGTCGAGGTTGGTGCGGTTAATGGCTGGCAGAAGCTGGACAAGGGAGAGGTATTTGAAGGGGGACAGACCATCAAAAGCTTGCTTTGAGCGGGGTTGGGGTTGAGACTGATCTCCGCAGGTTGAGGCGAGGGGTGGCATGGTTGATATCTTGGGGATAGACTGGTTTTGGGTTCCGATGTGCTCAGCAAAGAGCATGATGCTGTGGAGTGGAGCGGTTGGGTATTCTAAATACTAGTCACTAGTAATGATTGGACATGATCCAAAAACATGCAGAGAAGACAGATTTGCTACTGACGAAGGTAGTCAGAGGACATGAACGTGTGGTCCGTGCCAGAATGGCTTCTTCCAAAGGCGTGGGTAAACACCGTCTCCAAAGGAAGCATCCCCCTGTATTCATTCTGACCGCGGGCTCACTGTGCCGCCCAACGACAATAAATACGGCCATGCCCAGCGACACTGGCGATAAAATGCTCTGTTCCCTGTCCCGCCTGCGCCGTCCCCGTCCAAAGAACGACACTCTGCGCGAGCGCCCGTCCACCCCCGCTGCTTCCCCGCAGAGCTCTTGACCGCAACCATGGACGATCGCGAACGTTCACGCAGCATGTCGCTCGTGCCTTATGTCCCCGCCGAGTCGCGGGAGGTAGTCCTGTCAGTCGCAACGTTTGCATGCTTGTTCTCCTGCCGTTGTTTTTCACGCTGACCCGCTCTCTATACAGGCGCCACGGCTCTGCCGTTGTGGTATTTGACCAGCGATCCAAGCAGCTCTCCCTCCGCGACGCCTCGCACTCCAATGCCGTCGAGATCACCTCTTGTCCTTATTGCCACAGGGCATTTCGAGAGCCCACCCCGCACGGCGCAGACGAGCCCGAAGAGCATGAACACGCAGGACTCCAGGATGCTGAATCAGGCTTTGTAAACCCGGGATACTTCCAGATGCTGCGGAGGAGCCAGCCTGGATCTGCAGACACCTCGCGTCCGTCATCACCGCACAAACAGCTCGCTCCGGCGCCCATGCGCGATTCAGAAGGCGGATTTCATACTCCGGACGGCGCAGAGTTCGTCGGGAGTACGCCTGTGCCGCAGCGGCATCATGGCATTTCTGCAAGAGCATTCAGTCCGAACTATTTCAAGACGTTCTTTGTAGAGGAGCGGGAGCTGGGCAGGGGAGGCAAAGGCGTCGTGCTTCTTGTTCGACATGTCCTAGATGGAGTGCCGCTCGGCCAGTTCGCCTGTAAGCGGGTGCCAGTCGGAGATGACCACGAATGGCTAGAGAAGGTCTTGATCGAGGTGCAGTTGCTTCAAAACCTCTCACATCAGAATCTGGTATCTTATCGGCATGTCTGGCTGGAAGATTACCAGATATCTAATTTTGGGCCAAGCGTTCCCTGCGCTTTCATCCTGCAGCAGTATTGCAACGCGGGTGACTTGCACCACTACATTCTAGACTCGGCAAAGTCGACTTTTACCACGGAACAGTTGAAAGAGCGGATTCGGAGGCGGTCGAAAGGCCAGCTGGATGAGCCAAAGGATTTGAATGCTCCCCGTCGAATGCACTTTGAGGAAATCCTGTCTTTTTTCAAAGATATTACTTCGGGCTTGAATCATCTCCATGCTAATGGATACATCCACCGGGATCTCAAACCTAGCAACTGTCTACTCCACCATACTGGCACCAAACTACGAGTGCTGGTGAGCGACTTCGGTGAGGTGCAGGTTGCAAATGTTGCTCGGAAGTCCACAGGAGCTACGGGAACAATATCGTACTGCGCGCCTGAGGTGCTCCGACACGAGACACCTGGTGGCCCGCTTGGAAATTTCACCACCAAGTCAGACATCTTCTCCCTTGGAATGATAGTCTACTTCATGTGCTTTGCTCGCTTGCCCTACCGGAATGCAGATGGTATTGACGAAGACAAAGAAGATCTAGACCAACTTCGAGAAGAGATTTCTACTTGGGCTGGATTTGACGACGAACGGAGAGTGCGAACAGACCTCCCTGAGAAACTCTACCGGTCCCTAAAACATCTCCTCGCTCTGAACCCTGACGACCGTCCCCGCACTGACGAAATTCTTCACGCCTTTAAGTCGCCGCCCGTATTCGATGACTTCAATGGATTCAACGGCTTTACCGGTCCATCAAGCTTGGATGATATAGGACCCAGGATATCCCGTGCAGATACTCCGAGTCCGGCGCCAGGACAACATCACCGAAAGAAAAGCTCCACCCACCACAATCGACCCAGCCGCTCCAAACTCAGCGCGACCGTAGCGAATCGATCACCCAGCCCATCTCCCGAACAACCCTCTATCCCATCCCCCACACCACCACCTGGCTCCGTCATCCTCCGCCCAAGAAAGGTCGACCTCCCTCCACCCCGAGATCCTCATGCACACAACTCGCCTTCTCCAACAAGGTCCCCACGCCTTATGCTCCCACCCCCTCCCCCAACACCCCATTACGACCAAATCTTGCACAACGTCCTACACAACCCCACCTTCATCAGCACAACTAAAATCGCCCTCTTTGTCGCAAAAGTCTTTTCGCTCTTCAGTCCATGTCAGCCGTTTGCCGCGGACCCGTGGGTCGCGTATCCACTTCTATGCTTTGCAGCACTCGATTTCTTATTCGTTGGATTTACATTTTATGGGCGCTATGTTGGGTTTGGAGGAGTGGGCGGCTCGGTCATGCTTCTAGCTCTGCATGCAGCAGTTGTGGGCATGTTGGTTCGGTGGGACATGCTGTGTTTGAGGAGGGGGGTTGCGTGGGAGGGCATTTAAATGATAGTTTCTGCATGAGAAACTGGGATGGCATCTGAAGAGCCTTTGCAAGCGGATTCGCCAACACGATATGTATATATATTGTATTCTGTCTAGGCGCTTTAGGGCTTAGGACGGAAGAAGCTTACTGAGATGGGCATGAAAGACCTTGGGAATGAGCAAGACTATTCACGTGATTTGGCGGCTTCCTCCAGTCCCTTCTGAGGTCACAGTCTCTAATGACAGCTGTGTAACCTATGGTGGTTTGCATAGAAGCCGAAGGACGCTTCATAGTCGTCTCCAAAGCTAGGACTTGCTTCTTCTGAAGGTAGACTATCCCACGTGTATTACCCCTCTATCTCATTATCTCTCATTGGTGTTCCTGGCGAAATGGGAGCTGAATCAACACCACAGCTGACGCACGCCACTAGCAACTCAAGGATCGGCCAAGAACTGAGAGCAGCTGAGATGGGTCAAATTCAGAATCGTGGCGCCTTTCTCGGAGGTATAAGTACTGCATTGCCGACCCTCATCCCGTGTCGTTCTGAAATTGAGCTGATCACGGCTGCTCTTCTACGGACACCGGAGGCATTTGCTCGGAGTCTTGGACAGAGCGGCTGTTTATTGGGTATTCTTTTTCACACATTCATATCAGCTGAGCATCGCGCTTTTTCCCTCTCTCCCTTGTCTTCCTTCTAAAAAGCAAAGAAAGAGCCAGACAGCCACCGACTCCCATCATGCCCTCCAAAGGCGTAAAATGCTTTGCCTACATTGCTGTTTCCGGCATCGAGATCGAATTCTCCGTCCCAAAACAGTCCGTCACAAAGCGACATCCGGACCAATTCACAATCGACCATCTCGAAGTCGATTCCAAGCACCTCAGGGCCTTCAAGTTTTCGGGCAGATTTAGTTTCAAGGTCCGCCGTGATGGGCGACAGCTTGCTGAGCAATGGGTTGACGTTAATTCCATGACTGGAGCGCTCGAGAACGGGACAATGAATAACATGGACCAGACTCCGAGTATCTTTGTGGAAGATTTGATTGTTGCGTATGGATTTTACGACGCAGGGCCTGGAATCGCGGGATTGCCGAAACAACATCTGTGCTATGTGACCGTGACGAAGAATTACGAGGATTGGATGCGCGATGTTGCCCCCCCGGATACAGACAAAGCAGACCGGCCGTTCCATAAGATGGTGCTGCCGAGTAGCCACGACATCGGGATGAATAGCCTGCAGACTGCGCAAGCTCTGCTACAGAAATCGGGCACCGGTATCATCAAAGAAGTGCTTGGAAGAAGTCTCCCCAGCGCTTTCGAAGTGATCAACAAAGTCTCCGATAGCGCTATCAACCATATCGCCCCCGACATCATCCGTGCGCTCGCTGTTACACAAAAAGACTCTCTCGACACTATCCTCAAAATTGGAGCCCGGTATTTCGAATTCCGTCCCGCACACTGTCATCGCCAGATGCAGAAAGTCAGTCCTCTAGAAGACACGGTGTATTTCCAACATGGCGCTATCCCGGGAATGTTGTATAAGCAATTCCTCCACGACATCGTCGACTTCCTCGGCCACCACCGCGACGAGATCGTCGTTGTGCAGAACCGCTGGGACGGCGTGCCAGCAGACTGTCCGCGGGCCTCGGACGACGAACTTCGCGATATATTGAATGATGTGCTCAGGGATAAGGATCTGCAAGTCGGAAATCAAGATGATATGATGAGGATGAGTATCAAGGACCTACGCAACGAACGCAAACGCCTCATCATCACACGTGACGTCAACCAAGTCTCTAACTACGACGACCTTGCCAACGCCACCCTCGACGGCTCCTCTATGCTCGCTAAACTCGAAGATATGGGCCGGAAACCGCCAAAGGGACATCCGATTACCTTGCTGCAGTGCCAGGCTACGGCGACAAATATTAGGGATGTTATTGTTGCGAGTGTTCTAGATAGCGATGTTAGTACTAGTCCGCTGCTGGCTACTAAGCCGATTTGCGATCAGAAGATATTGCCGCTGCTGAGAGGGCAGACTGGGAGGGATTTGACTAGGGAAGAGAGTGTGGTGGTGATTCTGAATGACTTTTTTGATGGCGGGACAGCGGATGTCGCTGTTCAGTTATGCAGGGAGAGGATTGGATAGGGGATGAATAGTGGGAGGGAAGCGGGGAGTTTTTGGGTAATGGATGACAATGATCCCAGTCTCTTTGGCTAGCAATTCACGACGTTAAAGTTGGGATTAGTGTACTTTGAATGTGTGGTGTTAGCTGTCATGCCTTGTCTGAGCTCTAGTGATATAACAATGTATCTGGCCAGTGTGTGTATATGTATTTGTGCATGCATACCGCCTTTTTTTTATCTAGATTGCCGATGCACATACCGTACAGTAATTCCTGCCCTATCCCATATCCAACACCGTGGACCACAGGAAGGAAAACGCCAAAATATCAGATAGAATACATTCCATACACCCCCCACTCGCTGGCCCCCCGGCCACCTTCTCTCTACAACACTTCCCCAATCACCATACTCCCTTTACCATCCTCTCCCTTCCCAGGGCGCTTCTTTGGCCCAAAATCCGGCGTCCCCCCCGCTGTCCCAAACACATCACCCACATAATTCTCAGCCTTAACTCCCTTCTCAAAAACCCTAGTCCAATTCCCCAAAATCCCACTCACAATCTTCCCACCCGCAATACCAATATTCCTCAGCGCAGGGGCCCGTCCCGGCGAATCCACCCAGAGAAGATTCTGAGCAGCTTCTTGGCGCCAGTGCTCGCGGTCAAAATCGGCGCCAGAGCGCAGGACAATTACGCGGTCGAAATCGACAAGGCGTGGTACGTGGAGGGTCCCGCGGAATAGAGCCGCGAGGATGGCGGAGTCTTCTTGTGCGGCGGTGCAGTATACCCCATGGTTGTTGGTGACGAGTTTGACGTACCCTTCAATTGCCTCCCCGATCTTCGACCCACTGTACCATGTATCACTCGTGATGCTGTCGCAGAGTTCGATGCCAGGGGGTGCGGCGCCAGGCGTGTATTCTCCATTCTTAGAGTAGTAGAGACTGCGGTAGAAGATTGCGGAGTCGGAATCGTTTAGATATGCGCGTTTGGCGTAGCTGGCGACTTCCTTTCGTAATGCGTCGTTCAGCTCAAACACCTCAGTGCCAAACAAGTACACAGGATACTGGTCTGGTGCTTTTGCACCGAGCGGGATGTAGTTGGAGGAGAAGTTTGCGGGGGTTTGGAGAGCGGAGAGTTCGTGGACAAGGGAGAATTGAATGGAGTAGAGGGGTAGGGTTACGGAGCCAAGGGTCCCGTGTTTGGGGGAGATAGAGGAGATGCCAGTGACGAGGATGTAGGTGGTGGTTAGGTTGAAGAGAGGGGAGGCCAGGAGGGCGGCTGTGGAGAGGGCGGCGTTGATTTCTGCAGGGGGTTAGGATGGTGGGATGCAGTACGGAAAGGGTTTGAACTTGGGGTTGGGGTAGAGAGAGAGACTTACCGCCTTCCCCAGTAGTAGCGTGACATACCTCTCCATTATTTGAACAATACACGTCTGGATACATAGGTGATAGACCTGGTACGGGGAATTTCTTGGCGAAGAGATTGAGGTTCGGGACTAGGCTCCAGGACTCAGCTTCCATGGCGTATGTGGTGAGGATAAAGATCTTGGGGTCGAGTTTTGAGAACGTAGGGGCTTGTCGAGTTGAAACATAGGACTCTGGACCGGAGGTTGCAGCGACGATGGATGAGAGAAATGGAAGGACGCCTAGGGCCAGGGCGGGTGAGAAAAATGTAAGGATACCGAAGATAACGGTGGCGACGGTTGGGGGGTGCATCGTGCGTTGTGTGTTAACAGGGAACAGGGTTGTGGTGTTTGTGAGGTGGGAGTGGATTGTGTGGGAGATTATATGGAGGAATGAGGGAATGAGGGATTGAGGGGATGTGGAATGAACGCAAAAGGGCGCCTCAAAAAGCGGACCTATGGAGTGTCATGAGGCCATGTTTGGGAGTGGCGTAGGCGGTCAGGTGCAGTAGTATCAGTGACATCGAGACATCTAACTCAATTTCCTCTTACTCCGCAAGCGGGTCCAATGTTGAGTCGCAAGTGATTGTGTGATTTGGAGTAGGGTTTAATAAAAAGAAGGAAATTTTCCAACTCACTGCTTTGGGAAAACCATGTATCTCATTATGCATGATTAATTTACATGTTCAAATAAAAATTACACTTAACTCATTCGCTCAAGAATTGTTTCGTTTCTCACCATTTCAATTCTGTCAACCTCACGCCTTCAGTAGTAAGCCCATACGGGGGAGATAATGCAATCACGTGTAGCAAGTCCTTCAAGCCTTGTACAATCTTTGCCATCAAAAGTTGGAGTCACGTATACAAGACGGTAGCGCTCGAATTGTATTGAGACGGGGAAGCTGCTAGGCCGCTGACAGTGGAATTCGGTACGTTGAACGTAAAGAGTCCGAGAGGATACTTCAATTCGTACACAGGATCGTGCTCGGGGAAGTGGTGTGATTCTATGCGTCCCTAGAGAACGGGCAACGCGTTCTAGGTCCAGCATCCGGGCCGGTGTATGCATCCTCCCCAATATAGTGGAATTATTGCATTGCAATGAGGATGTGGCCACTGTGCTTAGTATGGACGTTTTGGTGGCCTGGAAGGATGGAGTATTACGAGGAAGCTGGTTGCTTGAGCCCTACACTTACTGAATTCTTTATACCGTTAAAGACGCGAAGCCCACGTACCAGTACAAAAGCGCCGGTTCCGGACGCCACTTCTGTCCCATTTGGGCAGGCAGTGGTAATCCGAACCAGGTCTGAACAATACGACTTGCACTTTGGCTGGTAGAGACCAGAACCGCCATATGACTCTTCCACTTTCAGGGCGTTGAGCTTGCGATCATGAGGTTAGTAGACAGTGAGGATGTAGTAGTCGGATGGAATTTGGAGATCCTTATGATGATTATGGCCGTGGCCCTACTCGTGTGATAGAGCTAGAGTGAAAATTGGGAGAATGATAGAGTGGATATGGGCGTATTTCATTGTGGGATATTGTGATGGTATAGCGAGCGTAGCTGAGGTGTGTTGAACGGCCGAAACGGATATAGTGCTTGAAGCAATAATTCGAAGCTTTGCTGAAACTCACCAGAGGAATAATCTTATATTGTCTTTAGGCGCCACTCGATGCTCTTACTACTGGCCAGACTCAACGAGCACGAGGTTGACGATGGTGAGACCTCCGCCAAATTCGGTTACACAAATAAATTTATCTACGATTAGCGTCATAGTAGAGCTTTCACATCAGATGCAATGCATAGTTCGCCGGATGTGGAAGACTGGAATACGAGGTCTTGCGATTTATGGAGGTGATGATTGAGGGGAGGGTGTTTGTGAGATGACAGTGATATGAGGACAATGAACGGCTGAGAATGAGATGAGTAGGAGATCCGGAAATGAAATATTGACATGGAGGTTTGAGCGAAGGATGAGAGTACCGGTGGAGAAAAACCTTGGAAGTTAGTGGTTAGCGCGAAAGTGTGATGAAGCCTGGCGAAGTTCCTTTAAGGGCCATGGCAGCCAGTTCGAGAGATTAGGTAAGTAGTAGTTGTAGTCGCTTCTCATGGCAGGCCTGTAGTGGTAATTAAAACAATGCTGCTGGGTGATATTCAAGGACGTCACGAAGTTGTTAGAACAAGTGAGGGTGAGGACGTGCACGTGATCGCCTGTTGCCAAGCTTAGCCTAGCGTCGGCATCTTTCGTTTGTTTACGTCCGACGTTATGGTCTCTCACAACACGTCCACCTTCAATTCTCCATTGCACCTTCTACAAGGCCCCCGGTCCTCAATTGACCACGCCTTTGATTGTTCTTTTGGATAACCTCTTCTTGCTTCAAGCATTCTTCTGAAGCATATCTTTTCTATCCCCTAAAATTGTATCCGCCGCGTGTCACGGCCGCAGACAACACTCGCACAACCATAGCTAACAGTACATAACATGCAGTCCTCACCACCAAACAGCGATGGGAAAGCGCGTGCGGCACATGCTATCCGGCAGCTATCTCGTAGCCTAAGCCACAGCCCACGAGCAATTCCTTCTCCCTCACCTCCGCCGAGCGACTCAAACCCGACACAACAGATTGGCGATTCAACCTCGGCCTTTTTCAACAACGACGAGGTCCTCATGTCTACGCAGCACAACTTCGACGACGACACAAATACTCTCCCTCGACGTCCGCACCTACGATCCACTGCGAAGAAGTACGGGTCCTGGCAATTGCCCAAGTCTGAGGCTCCAGGGCCGGACACTTCAATGGTCAAAAAACACTTTGCTGATTTCGATCATAGTGTCTCAGACAGTGATGATGATCCATCGATAGAGCAAGCTCGTGGCGGTAACCGCAGCAACCGGAGCACGCCTGGCAAAGTAAATTCGTCCATGGCCGGGTTCAACAGCCTCTACGATATGACTCCGCCACCAGCACGCCTGCGCAAGTCATATCCAGCCGAGACGGGGAGTCTCCGCCGTGATGCCCAGATTCGACGCGCCTCCCGCAACGAAATGGAAACTGCATCCCCGCGCCATGGCAGTGCGCGCAACTCACCAGCTGTGGCTGCAAACAACGAGAGAAAGCGCACTACGCTGGCGAAGTCACACGCAAAGATCTCCGAAGACGAGTCGTCTTTCATCGAGGAACGGCCACCAACAATCACCCTCCAAGCCAAGACCACGCGTTTTAGTGGCCCACGAAGCCGGCAAACATCGGCTCAAATGGACGCGGTTGTTGAATCCCCTGCACACGTTGAAGGCACGCAGCGGTCAAGGCCCACGACCGCTCAGAATGCGACTGCACAGTCGTTCATGCTCCCTGACCTCCCGAACCTTACCGAGCTTGTCTCCGGCGTCTTCCAGGATGGCACCCCTGTCTTCTCTAAAGCCGCGCCGCCCCGATCTCGATTTGCTGCACCTCATAATAACGGTCGCGCCAGGGGTCGTCATCCCAACCATATTCCTGTGGATAGCGTCCCAATTCCCGAAGAAGAAAAGGCAATTTTCGCCTCTCTTCAGTTGTTGAAGGAGAAAGTTGCGCAATTGGAGCACGAACGAGCAGAGGCTGAGAAGAAGATTGAGGAACAAGAGATTGAGATCATCGAGCTCAGAGCGTCATGCTATACAAATGACAAGCTCCGACGAAGTGACAGCGCGTTGGGATCCACGGATGGCGAGGGCCCTGGAGGTAAGACCAACTGGAAGGTTGAAAAGACGCGTAAGTGGAGCCTCAAATGAATTTGTATCAAAACTCGTACTGATAGTGATGTGTGCAGGCCTTGAGGCATCCGTAGAAACCCTTCGAACACGCCTAGATCGTTCAGAAAGGAAGCTTTCCGTATCAGAGATCGCCAATAAGCGCATCACTTCTGAGCGTGACAACTTGGTCTCCCAACTTAGCGTCGCTTTCCAGAATTTCGAGGATATTAAAAGAGAGAAGGAAGCACTACGTGTTGAAAACGACACTTTGCGGAACGAAGTCGATTCTCTCCGTGCTGAGAATGACGCACTTAGAGGCCGATTGGAACAAGAGCAGGAGATGTATCAGGAGGAGACCCAAAACTTGCGACGACAAGTCGACCGAGCCGAGAACGTAGTGCACAAAGAGAACGAGACTCTTCGTGTTGAATTGGCTCGCGTTCGTGCCCAATATGACGAGAACACCCAACATCTTACTAGGAAAGAGGTTGAACTTCGCAAAGCACGTAAAGAGCAAGCAGATTTCGCCAAACTCAAGGCAGACAATGAGGCCCTCAAAGCACAGGTGGCAAGCTTCAAAGCTAGACGTGAGGAAGAGGCTCGTCGATGGGCAAGCAGAGAAGCCGAATTGAAAGGCCGAATCGACCGACGCGATGATACTATCCGCCATTTCCAGGATATGACTCAGGAGCAAACCAATGAGGCCGTCCAAATTGACAACGAGAACCTTCGGCAAGAGCTTGCTCAGCTGGCTGCTCAGCACGAAGACGAAGAAGCTCGCTGGACGAGGAGAGAACAGCAGCTGAAAAAGAAGATTCAGAGACGGGAAGGCGCTGTCAGGGAGATGGAGGATATGACTCGGGAGGTACTGAGCATCCGTCAGGCGACTGCCAGTGTGCCCGCTGAGAATGAGAACACGTTCAAAGACACAACCAACATACAGCGAAAGCCAAGCCATCGACGAGAGGACACTCGCACTCGGATCGCGAACCGTGTTCAGGAAGCATCGCGCAATAGTAGATCTGCTAGTGCATTCCATTCCGCCAACCAGATCGAGAGGAGCCCCCGCAAGTCATCCTTTCACCGGGCGTCTCTCCCGGTTGACTCCTCCCGAAGTGTATCAGCTCCAGTCTCTCATAGCAAACATGCCCAAGTCGATAGCGATATGGATTCGACCACTGACCTCTCGCTTGCTCCTCGTGGAACTCCGTACGTCATGCGTGGGGGGGCCTCCGGAATGCCTACTGCACCTGTATCAATCGTCGAGCCGCCGGCACCTCTTGACCTGACCGAGTTGAGCTTCATCAACAGCGATGCCATTGCTGCACTTCGACGTACCCTAGAAGAAGAGCGGGCGGCGGCTCGTGGCAAGTCTGCGTCTGTGCCTGCAGAGCGTCACTCCCGTGAGGATACTGTTCGATCAGTTGCTTCCGTCAAGAGCACCCGCCAGGCATCCTTACCGCGCAAGTCATCCATGAAGGATGCTGCGGAAAAAAACAATGCTACCTGTACTATCTTCGAAGATCTCTCAGGACACGTCTCGAACCACAATGGTGCTACACCCGCTGAACCAACCCAGACTAACCAATCTGCTGCCGCTGCCGATACTTCAATACTCAGCAACACAAGCCGCCGTCGCCGCAGCGCTCCTGCTGAGATGACCTCTGCCTTTATTGTTCCAGATATCACAATTCATACCCGCAAACAATGTCCTACCACCACCATCGATGTGACTCAGAAGATTGACCTCGAAGCTCACGATGATGTAAACTGCACCGTGTGTCGTCGCAATGCAGAGAATCCATCTATCGAGCCTCTTCGGGTCCCTAAATTGGTTCCAGTTTCTAGTCGTATGCCTGACGACATTGATGCCACGCTGCGTCCCGCAAGGTCCCCAAAGGAAGCTCTTGCACTTGTGGTCAAGGAGTTGCAAGATGAGCTTGCACATCTCCACCTTGAACTTCGAACTCATCATGCAATTCTTCTGGCCCATGACCCTAGTATGGGGATGAAGAACCGCAAGACAATCGAAACAGCTATCGCGAACCTGTTGGAGCGAATCTCTTCCAAGAGCACACAAATCTACCATCTCTATGATGTTCTTGAGGGTCAGCAAGGCGATCATGAAATTACAGAACAAGAATTGGAGGAGATTACGAGGGAGATCAGGGTCGAGGAAGAACAAGTGAGCAAGAAAGGGAAGGAGAAGAAGGTCACCATTCAGAGCTATATTGACAGCGAGAACGAAAGCGAACATAGTCATTTTCTAAGCGGTGGCGAGGAAGAGCTACCTTGGGAGGGGTTTGAGGACACGGCGTCCCAGAGCCTAAACCTCGGGAAGTTGGGGGTTGGTGCGACCGGGACTGGAATTGTGTACTAGATCTTGGATCTAGGATATAGTGTTGATGCTGTCAAGATTGGAGTCCTGGTTTTCTTGGTTGTTCGGAAATTGGATGACTTAATGGTCGGCGTTGGCGTTGGCGTCCGTCATGCATTGCTATGGGCAACATTGAGTATTTCCGAGTCCATGCTGGCTATTCGGCTTGGGCACCCCGCATTCTGGGAGTTTCTATTTCTTCGACTTCCTTTCTCTACTCTGTCGCGTCTTAGCCCTGTCTGGCTGTCTACTTCTCTGCTTTTGCCTAAGCTGCCGACTGCTTTCACTGAAGGTCTCCTCTTGTTTTGAATTGGCTTATGTCTGCTTCTCCTTGGGCTTGACGCTTTGACTCGCCTCGGACTCCGTCTGAGGTTGGAGTTGGCATCGCCATCAAGAAGCCGAAACGCTAGTTTAGGATTTGGTAGGAGGTTTGGTCGAGCAATCAGGATGGAAGAATGGAGAGAATTTGATAGCAGATGAGGCCAAGATTGAGGTAGAATGAATGGAGGTTCGATTATGTATGATAAAGTATATGAATAAGAATTATGACCTGGTTCTTTCTTCTTCCCAGCGCCCAAGCAATTCATGGATGACATGATTTCGGGAATGTGTGTTGAAAGGGGAAGCGTACAATACCCTCAGCGAGGCAACAAGAGTATATTTACCTCACTTTTGTCAGTTGCTGACGTCCTGGACTGCATTCAGTTGACGACAGAGTTGTCTGATTGGTGGCTTGCTTACTCTTTTCCAATGGGATTAGTGCTGACGCGCTTGGTGGCCTAGTCCCCAAGGCCCTCGAGTCTCAACTGCAATCTACTCAGATCTAGTCGTGAATTTGCGAGTATGAACTCTCGTTCTTCGTATAGCATTGTCCTTTCCTGCCTAGCGGATATGGATTCTAACGCTTATTTCCGCTACAAAACTTGCCAGTTTCTGTATATATATATGCCGGCCTTGCCTCTATCTTTATGCATCAATTTCCGACCTACTCTTGTTTTCTCCCCATTTCCCTAAACGATGGGTTCCTTCCCGCTCCTCCCATATGCTGCTGCTGTATCCCTCGCTTTTCTCGTCCTCAGGATCATCTACCGCCTATTCTTCCACCCGCTGGCCAAATTCCCGGGACCTAAACTCGCAGCTGTGACTACGCTCTATAATGCTTATTATGATATCCTAGACTCGGGGCTTGTCAAGTGCTTGCCGGAATTGCATGAGAAGTATGGGCCAATTGTGAGAATCCAGCCGGATGAGATTCATGTGGCGGATTTGGAGGGGTACAACCAGTACGTGAGCGTTTCATTTATTGGGGTTTGAGGTGTGTGGGGAAATATGAGAAGGTGGAGGTTTTTGTAGAAGTTTGAATTTGCGTAATGCTCTCTCGCAATCTAGCAAGAAGCTTAAGAGATCAAACACCAACTGTCAAAGTTCCACGATAGATGGGAACATATTAAAACTACTTATTTGTAATGCGACAAGTGGTTTCACAAGACTGTCGTCAACAAATTTCCTAACAACTCCAGAATCTTCAAAGTCGGCACCCCTTTTGACCGTGTCTGGCACGACAACCCTTTCCTTACGGGCTCTCTACAATCTTTAACCACCCTCACTGAAACCAGAAAACGCAAAGAATTTCTCGCACCCTTCTTCTCCAAAGCTGCAATCCTGCGCGTCGAACCATATCTGCACCGCCAAAAACTCACCCAATTCCTCTCCACGCTTCTCCCCGCCGCCCAAGCAAACCAGGGCAGGGGGTCTGTGTTGGACTTCTTCCTGGCATTTAGATGTTTAACTGCGGATACAATTATGGATTATTGCTTCCAACAGGATCTGGGGGCACTGAGTGAGCCCGGGTTTCGAAGTGAGCGGGTTGAGCAGTTTGTTAAGGGGTTTGATATGGCGCTTATTTCGACGTATTTCCCGACTGTGTTTGGTTTGCTGAATAGGTTGATTTTCTCGCTACCTGAATGGGTGAGGGAGAGGTATTTTGCGCCGGTCTATGGGTTTCAGTGTATGCAAAAGGTATGAAGGATTCTGTGCATTTCACTGGCCCCCCTTGTTCTGTTCTCCGCACCCCTGTGTGGAACCATGGGGGTAATAGAAGAGGAGTGTCAGTGTGAGCGCGAACCTGACGGCTGACGAGTTCACCTCTAGCTGGCACAAGAAAGAGTAGAATATCTGATGGCGAATCCGGATTCCACCAACTCCAAAATTCCGACTATGTTCGACCTCATGCTAGCTCCAGACAAGGAAAAAGGTCAAACCACACCCTCGAAACGCGACATGATCGCCGATGGCTGTCTCATGATTGCTGCTGGCACGGATACCACTGCGAATATACTTGGTCTCGTGCTCTGGCATATCACTCAGAACCCCGAAGTTGAGCAGAAATTAGTGGAGGAGTTGAAGGAAGGGATAAGAGATCGGGAGGAGGTGGTAAGTTCGGCGACATTGGAGGGTGATAAGTTTAAGTATTTGCAGGCGTGTGTGAAAGAGGCGTTGAGGCTGGGTTTAGGGGTTCCAGGGAGATTAATTAGAAGGGTGCCGAAGGAAGGCGTAACAATTTCGGGGAGATACGTGCCTGGGGGTGTAGGTTCTTCCATTTATAGACATCCCACGCCGCATGTGCTTCACGAAATGCGAGAGAACGCTGCTAACGTGGTGATAGATTCGAATCACATCCAGCATCTATATGCAAAACACAGACGCAAACACGTTTCCAGATCCATTCAAGTACGACCCAGAGCGATGGATGTGCGACCCAGATACATACAAACAACGCGAGAGGCAAATGCTATCTTTCTCGCGTGGTTCGCGAAGTTGTATTGGAATTAAGTAAGTTGGCCCATCCATCTGAGCTCTGAGCCCTTGTCCTTTTAATGTTATCCTTAATGCTGACTAAGTGTTTTTAGTCTCGCGTACGCAGAGCTGCACCTCACGACCGCGCATCTTTTCCGTCGTTTTGAGATCTCAACTACGGGATATACTTCGGAATGGGATATGGATTGGAATGATCGGTTCGTGCCAGTGCCAAATGGGAGGATCAAGGGGCTTATTAGGGTTCGTGAAGAGTGACTTTTTACTCTCTACGAGGGCTGTAGGAGTTTCCCCTATGATAGACTTCAATGAGGTCGGAGTATTCCAACCTTGAAATAAATGCTATGCTATGCTATGCTATGCAATACCCAATGAAGATCTAACTGCAAGCTCTATTCAGACTCCAGATCTTGCTCTTGAGAACCTCTCATATATACCACCTTCTCCGATCCAAACGCGCCACCCTAGCGTCCGCCTTCGCCACTGCAATAGCCCCAACAGGCTCACCCGCACAAACGTCTCCAATCCTGATCTGCAAATCATGCAACAGCGCCGCTCTCTCCAGTCCATGCAATGTTGTGCCCCCGGTCGGCGTTGGAATATACGGATTCAGCAACGTCAACGACGAAGCGTACCCAATGATATCAGGGGCGAGTGTGATGTATTTGAGGATGAGTCCAGCATATGCTGCGATTTGTAGAATGATGGAGGAGACCAACAAAGCGACGAACCAGCGCCAGTTTGTTTTGTAGATGGTTGTTGAAGCCGTAGTCAATGCGGCTTGTGTAGCATTAAAGCCTAGGTTTGGCGAACCCAAGTTCTCACTCAGCGAGGTGAGGTTCTTGGGTAGATTCCCTCCAAGCGCTGTAGTCGCGTATGTCGACTGCCAGAATGTATTCCAGATAATTGTGAGACGCTCTCCGAGCAGCTCGGGCGAGAGTTTCCACAGATCAACATTGTCGTAGGTAGCCCCGATGAAGTCCCAAGGATCATACATCCATTTCTCCATATTTGTCGAGCCTCGGGCTATAACGGATGCGACGCCGTGGTTATCTATTGTGGGAAGAGTACTCATTCCGTTCGTTATCATGTTTGAGCGTGTGAAGTCGTCAGCTTCTTGCGTATATGCATCTCCTAGTAAATCGAGCTTGCGCATGCTGTTGGTCTGGCATGATGTCCCGTTGCAGCCGATTCTCGTTTCGAGGTATTGGTACGTCATTTGGCATTCCGCCACTGTGAAGTTACTCGTTCTGTCGATGGACTTGAGGTTGAATTTACACGGATAGCTCTTACATCTGCCCTCCGTGTAATTCAGCTTCCATGTTGCCGTTGCGTTACCAAAGTTTGCAGAACTATCGCTGACTTCCTTATTGCTGGAGCAGGTTATATCCCACTGTCTTGCTTTCATCGAGTAGTTGCTCGTAGTGTCCCCGTTTTGCACGCCAGATACGGGTATGCCGATTAGCGACGCGTACGTTACATTGTGTGAGTAGTCGATGTCTTTCCAATCCGAGGAACTGGCGTTGAGGGAGCTGTATGCGGGAACTTTGACATTTCCCCATAAATCCATGGGCGTGGCTTGGTACTTGGAACTACTCAGTAGCGCGGCCAGGAATACTGATGTAAAGGTAGCACGTCCGGTGTTTAGAGCACTAGCACCCATGAGAAAAGAGTCCCCCATGGATGTTGGGTTGAGATAGTTGATAGTTACAGTTGATTTCACGAATTTGGTTTCTTGGTCGAGGAGTCGAAGAGCGGATTGACCACCTAGAGGGGATAATAGCCATATCAGGGTTAAAAGGAGGCCGAGGATGGACCAAGACCGTAAGGCGGTTTGGCGTTCAAGGGCGGAGAACAGAGATTGGCACCCGACGAGCTGTTCGAGGCGACCGAGAGAGATCCCGCGCTCGGCGCGGTAGAGGCCAACGTACTTGAAGCAGCGGCCCATGAGAGCGGCGAAGATGACGGGGAAGATGGTTGGGGATAAGAGCAGTGTTTGGTGGAGGTGCAGACCGTAGCTGGACACATCTCTTCCATCGAGGCGTGCGGCGATGATGGCTAATGCTATAGAATCTGTCAGATATCTAATTCTAATTGACAATAGGGAAGAGGTCTCCACCTATGAACATTATAGGAGCCGAAGCTAATATTGCATCAAAAACTATAATAAAAGTTCTGAGAGGCGTTAAGGTCGCGACCTGCTGCGAGTGCATCGGCCAATGCTTGACCGTTGACGGTGGATGGGCATGTTGAGTAAAATTTGCTTTAGAGTCCCGATGCTTCGACGAGTCCGGTGGCGGACCAGATGGCGGCGAGTATCGATTTAGTTCTATGCTTTCCAAACGCTGGTGGGTAATGTCTCCAACGCTCTGTACGCTCGGATTCAGAGGCTTGTACATGACGAGTCAAGCCTTAGCCTTTCCAAACAAAAAGGATGATGATCGTCGAGATTATAAATGCATAAAGAGGGGGAGTAAAGATATGGTTGAGGGATACGAGAAGATCGGAGGGATCAAAAGAGTTCCGCGATTTGCCCAGGCGGATAGTCGGAACACTTATGTCAAAGGGCTGTCATCAAGCGGAACTCAATGTCCTTGGTGGGACCGCAAGACTGGGAGGGATGTCAGCCGGTGGAGAAGTTGTTCGTTCCGATATGACTCTGGCAGAAGTTCGAAGGAATGTGAAGACCAAGGCTAGCAGTATATTTTGGCTACTGCGATCAACCAGGAGCAGCCCGATCTAAAGGAATGAGAACTTCTGAAACGTGAATAGCGAGGTGAAAACTGACTGTTGGAGACGCGAGGCTGGGAAGAAATCCTCAGCCTCAAGGTCGTGGCGCGTGATATTTATTTTGAGCGCCTCACTAAACCCTTCAAGACCTAGATCAAACTAATCGAACATGGATCTTCCACCGCGATGACGGACGCCTTAACCAGCAACCACTAGAAACAGGAGAGTGTCGTAGTCAGCAGTCAAATATCGTTCGCTTCCTAAATCGCATGAAAATGATGACCTGGCCGACACACTTCGGCCTTCATGAAAATGCTCTTATCCGTCCTTAGATCCCCACTATCGAATCATTGTCGAATACCCCACGGTCAAACATCGAATCGAGACTTTAGAACCACCAATATTTCTCCGTCACCATCTTCAAATTCTCCCCACTGAATTCACGTACGCCACGATCTTCAACCCTTGTCCTCGTTCTCTGAGTAACCTCTCGCTCCCCAGTTTTCAAGTTCACGCCCTCATGCTCATACTGCTCCCTCTTCATCAGCGTCCCTGCAACAGCCCACTTTGGCACAGCTTCTTCGAACACGACGCCTTTCTCTTTCTCCATCATCTCAAGCAACTCTTTCGTCGTCTTCTTATGCATCTGCTTATCAGAAAACAACGTCCTTGCAAACCCACTGACTGAATTCCGAATGGCATCCCCTCTACATCTCCAAAGAAGGCAATTTAATGCCTCCTCAACTGACTTCACAGTAAAGAATCGCCCATCGAAATGAGCGGTCCCCAGCTTTTCATACGCCAGGTCCTTGACCTTGGGTTCTGGGTTCGCTACCAGTAATGCAGAAAGATGCGTATTGAATCTAACTGAACAATAGCTTGATGCTAGGCTGACTAGTTTTTGGACGCGATCGTTGAAGGACTGGACTCCTGATGGAAATACGAGTGTTATCTCATCGGATTGTGTATATGCAACCGTAGCCTGTGGGAAGAATCTCAGCAAGTCGGAGCACGTGGCTGTCATTGCATCGTGAATACGCTGGTCAAACGGGCGGCGAAAGTGTGCGGTGAAGCGCGAGAAGTTGTGGCCGTCGAGACGGAGGACAGTTGGAGCGTCGGCTGGTAGGGTGAAGTCATAAGAAGCTTCGTATTGTTTCATGCGATCGGCGAGGGAAAGCGATCCTTGGCCTACTTGCATTCCTACGACGACTGATGGTTCTGATGACATCTTTGACGGGTTTTGGGGTGGTTACTGGCTAATTGTTTGGCGCTCGATGGATAGAATTTGCGATCTAAAGAACAGGGAGGTATTTAGATGCTCAGATAATACGGGAATTGTTGTTTTAACAGTTCGCAGGCAGGTAAGTTTCAAGGTTCTAAAGTTGAGTCATCTGGATCACGTGTTAGGGCAGTAGGCGAAGCCTTGCCAAAATAGGCATTCTTTCGGAGACACAAGAGATCCCAATGATTTAGTGGTGATTGAGACCCGTCTCTTAGGTCAGATTGATATTGCTAAGCCTTGCCCTAGATCAGAGCAATGTCGGTGTGTACTACGGAAAATAAACGGCGGTACAAGTAACTTGTCAACCGTCTTGTTAGAATTAGGGAAAACACTATATCGGTGGTAATATCTGTGGTAAATTAACATGTTAAGGCGTTCTGTTGTTAGTACTAACATCGTGGACCCATTCCCAATCTCATGAGGTTTCGTAACTTGGTAGACTTATACCCCTTAACCCACCTTGACGTCTTCACCAGCGCATCGTCGTCCTAATAAACCACGAGGATTAATGGAAAGATAGAATATACCTCCGGAAATGCCCCGACCCACCCTTGACTCTCAATCAAAGACATATTTAAAGCAGCCATAGATGCAGAAAGCGCTCCAAAAAGCCGAAAACATCTTCCAACGCATTCATCGAGTTGTAGAGTGTAAAAGAGGAATAAGAACGGACTAATCAGGCGAGCCCCCGTAGTCCCACTAGCGAATACGATATTGGCAATGGATTGAAACTATCCTGTCAATGTGATCTCATAGACTAGAAAATATGAAACCATAGTGACTGTAGCAGCGAGGGCTTCTACGTCTTGTGGGACTTCCGGAAGGGTGCAGAGGTCGCCAGCTGAAACGACTATGTTGAAAGCAAAATTTTGAATAGTGGGATTACCGGTGGATTAACGAGAGACGGAAAGTGTAACATTATAGAGTTCGAAAACTACCCTGGCATCCACGTCGCACTTAACGGAATATGTTTATCCAGAGTAAGAATTGCCAATGTCTTCGCCGACTGAAACGGCAGCCATCGGGCGTACTGGCCATTCGATGCGGCAAACACCATCTTTGCTTGACCAACCTCTCTTTGCTTGACCAACCTCTCCTGAATTGCAAATGAAGGCGATTATAGCGATGTACTGCTCTGGAGCTTCATTGATATTGGTCGTCTGCCGACAGCTCCTATCTGCTACTGTGACCTGCATTTACTTCCTGCTATTCGGCCAGGTGAGCTTTCCTCTTTGACTACAGCTGACTGGATTCCTCAGCATCAGGGCAACGCAGGCTGAAATTGCATTGGCTTTTTATTGGTAGAGCTCTATCGTATCTCGGAGTCCGTAGCCAAGGTGTTTAAGACTATAGATTGACACTGGTGCGCTGGATATTGATTCCATCCACTAAGTTGAAGTCCCTGTGTTGAGGAGAACCCCCATCTAATGCCCACGCACTGTATATGCTGCCATTAAGGAGATTCTAGGAAATGAGTCCCCAATTAGGCTGTTGCCTTTTATCATGGCCGGGAGAAGATATATGGTTCTGAAGAAGGCGTTTTTGGGAGGTAGTGCTGAACTCTTGTTACAGACGTGGTGGCTAGACTTGATGTGACACAGGTAGCCACGAGAGCGGTGAGGAGTAAGACAGCTGCTACCGTGAGGTTGCGAAATCTTGTTGAAGGAGACATAATTCCGAGAATAGTCTGCCATCGCTGATCCAAGCGTTCTTGTAATGAGGGCACGCTTGGGGAATATTGGACCTGTTGGTCATCCACTCTGAATAGGTATAAGGTCGTGCACTGCTGGCAAGTGTTGTGGTGGCACTCGTCGAGTACATAGCTCGTCGAATGGCATTGTAGGTTCCGGGAAACGTTAATTGAGGGACGGTCAAGGTGACAGTGGGAGGGCAAGCGAGACTGAAAGAGCTATGATTGCACCGAAGACTTGTTTGCAAGTGGATAGAGGAGTAACTCGTCCAGGCATTTTGAAATCAGGTGGAGGCAATGGAGTGGCGGCGGGCTCCACCCATAATCCGGGCTCTGTTAAAACGGTGCTAGTTATCAGGTACATACCATAATGAAATTGAGAGTAGACCTGGGTTTAAGATTTCTGAAACGCGGATAATTCATGTGCTTGCAAGACTGATAAGAAAGCTTCTGATCTTGGGTTGATCAATCCTGTTTCTACCTAAGTTCCGTTGGGCCTACTTTAGGCTCCCTTGCACTCTTAATCCAGTACAGTAAGCAGATAATGATAGCGTGCATCACTACCACAGAATAATAGCAGAATGATAAGGCTAGACGAATATAGGTGCTATGAGGCTTCATGTCAATAATGCTGTCACACCACAATGTAAATGGTATAATTAGGTGAGAGCGAATGCCTTGCGCATATGTGATTGCAAAAAAGGAGAAGTATTCAGAGTGATGGGAGATCTAAAGATAAACACCGTTCGTCGAAGGTATCTGTGACTATGAGCTTCGCAGACTTATGAATCTCGGTTCCTCATCCTAGGGAGCGAGAAGCACCTAGTTCAATGGTGGACACCTTACCTAGCGTGCAAATAAGCATGACGGGAAGAGTGCTAAGGTGAGGGTGGTGGCCAGGATCGAATATCTATTAATCGATTGGTCCTCGAGGAACTCGTGATATATAATATACACCGCAAGTGATACACTTATGTTTCCAAGGTTATTCAAGCGACGACGATCCGCTCACTTGATCTTCTTGTTCTTCAACTTAATAGTTTCTCCGTTGACAAAGATACCCTTGCCCTTGTAGGGCTCTGGTTTCCTCCACATCCTAATCTTTGCTGCAAACTGCATCACAACTTCCTTTTCCGGCCCTTCTAATAGCAGTCGCGTCGGCTGGGGAGTGCTTGCCTTCACTCCTTCTGGGATACCGAGCTCGACAGGGTGGGAGTATCCGACCTTCAGGTTTACGAACTGCTGACCAGGGTATTCGGGCTGGACAGTGGTAGCGGTGGGCTCTATGGTAGCACGATATCCAACGCCGACGAGACGGAGGATTGCGGAGTGCCCTTCGCTGACGCCGAGTATGTGGTTTTGAAGGTAGGCGCGGGTAGTGCCTAGCTGAGAATTAGCTACGAATTCAACTAGAATATATTTTGCAGGCTCTCACCCCACATGGCTCGCTGTTTCGCATCTGAGGAGTCTTCGACGCTGAGTGTCGGGCCTGGCAATGAGGGATCTTGGTTGATGTTCACATAGGCAGGAACTTCCATTGAGAGCTCTCCCAATGGGCCCTTAACGTGAACGGTTGACATTGGCTGTATTCGGCTGCCCTTTCGAGCCTGGGGTGGTATAACTTTAAATGTGACTTCGGGAGGGATTGATAGGGGGGTGGAACCAATCTTGGAGAAACATGGTGCTGTCGTCGCAAAAGTCCTTGATGCCGCGTTTGGCAGGAAAGCGGGCAGGAGAAAGGACGGAATTGATGTTGTCAAGTGGCTTGAGGCAGCAATCACGCCTTGAGCGCATCGTCGCCGCGCGGGAGAAAACATTATGGGATGAGATTTCGCTGCAAGCTCACGAAGATCTCTGATGTTGGAAGATATTCAGCCCTATGGCTTACGTAACTAGGAAAACTTTAATCCGGTTTAGCGTGTGTTGGATCTCAGCCTCCAATCACCCTTCGTCTGTCACCTCCCACCCGTCGAGGACCACAATAAGATGTCAGGACTAATATAGCCTGTGCTTCCGGGCTGTCGAAAAGACTACACTGGGTGCACTTCTCTCACTTCGTGCCGCACGATATTCTCCCACTAATTTCTAGTAGTTCTCTCACTAAGCTCGTTCAACTGATTTCGCAGTCACCTTTGCAACCTCAATTACTTCTCCAGTTACCTCTCACTACGTCCCCAACTCTGGGGATATGATATATAAGAAGGCTATCCCCAAACAACCCTTCTCAAGGTTCCCGTCTTCCCTTCTCGTCCTTCGCCCCAACTCTATTGCCTTTTTGTCATTCAAGTTCTGGCGTAATTTCTTACTTTTCAACCATGCGGTTACACCTCAGGGGTATGGGGGTGCACTACAAGACCACATTCATCGTGATACTTTGTCAGTCTCTTACAACAGTGTTTGCGCAGCAACACTCCTCACCTCCGAATGAAGGCTCGTATCCAGACTGTCCTGGACTTTACCCCGTGCTAACTGTTTCTAGGTCTCAGGGCTGCATCCAGTATAGAATCTATGCTACAGCATGCACCAGTAAAGCAACAAGCGATTCTATCCCAGGCCCTTGGTCTCATTCATTCTATGCAATCGTCACCAACATGTCACCGTCTTGCTGGCCTAACCCTCGTTAACGATTGCCAATCATTCAAAGATGCCCATACCGACACATCTTCCAGTTCCGAGGCAGTTCTTGAGGAGGTCAAATCAGCATATGCTGCGAGGCTTGCAATCTGCGAACTGAGAGGCGCCAAAGCGGTAATACCCCGAGAATGCGAGATCCTTGTGCCATCATCACGAGCGTGCGTTAAGCATAGGTTCAGCTCTTTCTTCTCCCGCCAAGAGCGACCCACAGCTGAAGTTTGTTATCCGGACGCTTCCCGTGCGCAATTCGATCGGTGCTTACGAGCCTTGGAATCAAAGCCGCAGTGGTGGACCTCATACAGCAATGCGAGGCAGAATGCGGTAGTCATGTGTTATGCAAGCAGGAGCGGCATTGAGAGAGGCGTGTATATAGGATCCTAACAATTGAACAACACTAATTTTCGTCAGACGAGAAATTATCTCTTTACGAATCCCTAGCCGAGGTCGCCCTCGACATAGAATCATCTTTAGCGAAATCTGCCCAGGAAGCACAAGCTCGACTCAATGAGCAATTGGAATTCGTCGAGAAGATTCGAATGTCTGAGATCCTGGCCTTACAGGACATTCGAGCGAGCCGTGAGGCAACCCACTCGATCTTCGACCAGCTTAAGAATATGCTTCAGTCCTTCAAGGACATGCTTGTGGAGACTTCTACATCCTCGGAAGCGTTAGCAAAGGTGTACTATCTTGCTCTTTAGCTCCATTTAAAGCTAATAGTGCTGCAGAACCTTAATGTGTCGGACGCGAGCGTCGAAAAAGCTCGAACCGACCTTCAATCCTTGTTTACGGAAGTCGCTGAAGCAACCTCACAACATGTAGCCACTCATACCCAAAACCATAATTTAGCCATGTCGATCCTGCAAATGCATCATGAGATGGTGCTTGCAATCCAACTAAATCATGAGCAACTCAACACACTCACTCAAGCAGTGGGCAACCTTAGAGACGACGTGGTTGGTTCACGCCTGTACTGGCTGATATCAATGTCAGCTAAACTTCTTAGGACCAGTCAGCCAAGCAAGCGAAAGAAATTCAAGACATCCACGGGGATATTACCCAGGTAAGCTACTCTAACCCTTACATCTGGGGTTTATCCAGTGTTCTAACATTTCCCAGCATGTGAGCCGCTTGAATGGAACTTTCAAAACCCTCGAGACTACGGCTGGGAACTTGCAATCAGCAATTGATGCAACTACCGAGACTATCCAATTATTATCTACGTTCGGCGGACTTGCAAGCAACCCTAAGCTTTGGGGTGGAGCTCTGCTTTTTCTTCTAGGGCTCTGGTTCGCTAGTCGAAGGATTGCCGGAATCTTCATGGCATTGGCTGGTATAATTTCCACGCTTCTTTCTTAGAATTCAAACTGTTAACAGTAACAATTAGGTCTATCATGCTTGCTCTACTCTATCGGCATCTACGAGTGGCTTGGTTCTGTTCTAACACTTAACACGGACATCCATTCCATAGCATGGTTCGCTATCACTTCGTTTATTACGGACCGGCCACCACTGCTTTGGATCTCATTAGGGCTAGCTGGTATCTGCCCACTGTCCATTGTTGTGTGGTCATATGTCGATGCGGCATACATGTACAAATACGAAGATGAGCAAGGCGCGAAAGGGGTTTTGCCCAGCATTGAGACTCCCGAATATCCAGCGACTCCACAACCTCAAAGACGACATGGCTTTGACCCATTTCGTACAGTACGATCTATGTTTTAAAGGTTTCTGTTCCCAGCGGCACTTCAACATAGAGCTCCCTGTCTCTTCATGGTGTTCCTTTCCGGTCCAAAGCGGCAGCCCGCAAAAGTCCTACCCTGAGCAGCCCACAGGTCCTCACCCATTTTTTAAACAATCATCCTTAGCGTTTTAAACCTCATCGTATACGCTTAGTCGATAAGTGAGATCGTCGAAAAGACTGCAAACTACTTCATCTAGACATCCTACCTCTATGAAGTGACCAGCTACCAGCAATTCCAGGTTCAAGGGTCTAGCACAGTCACGATTTCAGCATTTCTTTCCCAGCCTAGCTTGGCCTCATCCGTTACTTGCACATATTCGGACTTTATCTTCCCCTGACAAATTTCAACACTTATCTGCGTCTACAACTATTCCTTTCTGTTCCTCCTTTAGCGACTCTTCCATTCCTTTTCCTTCGGTATATACATATATATATATATTCGGATACTTATCTACACATACAAGTCAGGGTTTCTGGTTCCATTGAGTGGCTATCGGCCTAAGCTTCTCAAAGATCCAATGTCACGAACATACGAGAAATCTTCACATTGTGTATCACTGATCATACCACTTTCCAATGTGGTGTTAATATGAGGTTCTGGAAAGTCCATTGGACGGTTTCCGGTGTTTATTTATTGCCAGTTTGAGCTGATGATTCCATCATACAGATGGGCCCTTTCGGCGTGCCTAATTTGGCGAATTAGCTTTACTATGATGCTGAGTCTTGCTAAAAATTTTTATCTACGCCTGTCCCTTAATTAGCAAAGCAAGTGATGCAGCTAAGTACTTCATCCACTAGTTCGGCTACTGTTTAGCACTCAACACCTCTTTCACGACGTCAATAACCCTTGGAAATATAGCATTGGGGGCAGCAACGACGCCCTTGTTCTCCTTGAGCGTTCTCCCAATGCCAAAATCGAGAGGTTTACCCCAAGCATCCGTCACCTTGCCACCTGCTTCCTGCACAATAACAACTCCAGCCGCATGATCCCAAATCTTCTCCTCATACGTCTTGCTAACAGGCAACCTGAGATACAGGTCTCCAGCTCCGCGTGCAATGGATCCATACTTAGCCTGCGAATCCATGCGTACGCTTGGTTTCGTGATCCCGAGTTTCGAGGCAATAGCAGCGTTGTCGCCATGGGAGGAGTGACCAGCTTCCACTGACTCACAGAAGGTGGCCTGGCTGATATCTTCAAGCGGCTTCATCTTTATAGGAGTCGGGGGCTGTAACGCGCCATTGCTGAGGGGACGGCTAGTTGATCCCTCGCCCTTTACTGCGCCGAACAACACGCCTTTTCCTTCTTTGTCATCAGCGTCTGTGCCGATGAAGGAGTCGAGCGGCGCGGTGTCGTCAACAGGCAAATTCGGACAACCAATTACACCAACAGTCGGAATGCCATCGACCATGAGCGCCAAACAAACGGCGTATTGCCCACCACGCAAGAACCCTTTCGTCCCGTCAATGGGATCTAGCGCCCATATCCTGCCTTCCCTGCCCCCACGGCTCCTGCCGCCATCGATTGCATCGAGCATCCCCTCCACCGTCGCCACCGGGCCCCCAATTGCGGTCTCCGCGTCGCTGTCCTCGAGCTTGGTCGATTGCACCAAGTCCCAGACAAGATCGCGTAATGAAGAATTGGACCGTAGGTCGTCTGCATCCTCCTCACCTACGACTTCATCATCTGGGAATACGTGTTTTATGCTGGCGATTATCAGGGCCTGGGCGCCGAAGTCACCGATGGTGACGGGTGAGGAGTCAGATTTAGAGAGCGTGCCTTTGGAGTGCGAACTAAAGACCGATTTGGTGAGAAGTGTGGCACGTTGGACAGCGAGGAGGGCTGTGTGAAGCTCCTTCTCGTAGGCCATGGTGGAGAAGGTGCGGTTTGTGGCGAGGGGAGGAGCTGTGCAAGATGGGAAGGCGGGGGCGGGGCGCAGATGCGAAGAAATTTGGCTGAGGCGGGAGAAGCTTCTTGAGAGGAGAGTAGAGATTGGAATGAAGGAGATAGCCAGGATGAGGAGTGAGAGGAGCAGGTATATAGGCAATTGAAGAGAGGAGGGCGGCATGGGAGGGAAGGCTGGGTATAGCGGGGCAGGGACGAGTGAATGTACGTAAGCCACAAGTCGGGCTTGGCGATCGGCGTCGGAGGTTACAGGGGGTTGTGGGGAGTGAAACCAAACACAAACATTCGCCTTCCACCATCTATTGTAGTTTGGTGGTTTTGTCGGGGAGTGTCATCGAGCGTTCGTTTGAGAGCTCTCTTGAGCTCTTAGATCTTTTCTGCAGACTTCTAATTTCTTTTTACGTCCCTACTATCCCCTGTGTGGACAGCAGTGGGAACGTAAACAGAGCTCATCGTCAGGGGACTGCAACGTCACGAATCCCGTGATCCTCTCTCTCCTCCTCCACCAGAGCTTTTTACTCCCCTACAACCGGCCTTTCCAATGGACGGCTCGCCGCCGCCGCCGCCAGAGGCGCTGGCCACCACCAAGCGCAAGTTTCACAAACTCCTCGACAATCTGACAGCCAGCAAATCCACCACGTCCCTCGCCAGCACCCTTCGCGAATCCAACACCTCAACTACTTCCCTCTCCGCGCCCGTCACCCCAGAGCCGCCGTCTAAACGCTCACGTTTATCCGATGTCAGTATGGATCTCGGTCGAGGGCGCACCGTATCCGGCGAGCGCATCAAGGCTTTACAAGAAAAATTATTCACACCCCGAAAGGATGGAGCGGGAATGCGTTTGGTTGGGTCGAATAAGACGCCTAAAAAGTCTACCGCTACCCCTCCGCGCAAACCCCCGAACTTCCAGCCGTACTCGCAAGAGCAGTTCCTCGCGCGGATGAGGACGTTCGCGGATGTTAAGAAATGGACCACTAAACCCGATGCCATTGGCGACGTGGAGTGGGCGAAGCGCGGCTGGTCATGTGCAGCGTGGAATACGGTGGCGTGCAAGGGTGGCTGCGAGGCGAGGGTAGTGGTCAAGCTCAGGCCGAAGAGAAAGGATGAGTTGGGCAAGAAAATTGAGATGAGTGAGGATATGGGGGAGGAGGTGTTGGAGGACTTGGTGCAAAGGTACAAGGAGCTAATCCTGGAGGGACATGATGAGGGGTGTCTGTGGAGGAAGGGGGGCTGTAAAGGTGGGTTATCGTTCTCACTCAGAGTGGAGCAGAGAGTTGAGACTGAAGTTGAGCAGAGGACATCTACCATATCCCGATTCCAAACCGCGCCCAGAGCACCGCCGAGCTCCTTCGCCGATACCACTCCTTCAAACCCATATTATCTGACCTCCCCCTTCTGGACAACGTCACCTACCCCGACCCACCCATATCCGACATCCTCCCCCGTGCCCCTTCATCCACTTTCAATCCACCCGGGTCTAGCATAACCGAAAATCCCCCCTCGACTCCCTCCGAAATCACCGCCTTCACGTTCGCCCTCTTCGGCTGGTCAGGTCTTCTCGAATCGAGAATCAGCCTCGTTACATGCGACCACTGTTTCCAGCGCATTGGCCTCTGGCTCTACGAGGAGAAGCGAATAAAGGAAATGAGTAAGAAGCTAGACGTAGATGCTGCGCATCTGGGTCTAAATCTCGTAGAAGCACACCGTGAGCATTGTCCATGGAAAAATGGGGTTGCTCAGGCAAATCCAAAGGACAGCATCCTCAAAGACATGGCTGGATGGCAGACGCTGGAATTTATGCTTCTGGGGAAAAGGAAGGACGAACCTAGGGCTGGTGTGGAGAGCATGGATCTGGGGAGGGGGAGTATGGACAGCATGGCAGAGAGCACTACAGGCAAGAGTACGAAGAGTGGGGATTCGATTACGGAGAAGTGGAAGAAGTTGAAGAGTAAACTCAAAAGGAGTGCGAGTCGAAAGAGCCTGAAAAGTGTGAAGAGTTTAGGTGGGGAGAAGGAGAGGAACAAGGAGAATGTGTGAACGAGATCGACAGGGGACTAGATCGATTCCATGGTTTGAAAATATGATGAAATTGCACAATATTAGAGTAGTAGGCGAGCTGTAGTTAGAGAAAGTGAAGGAGCCCTTTCCCACGACTTCAAGACTGCGCCGTAGGTTCGTTTTGCTGCTTTGAGGACAGGGCACCACTCCAGGATTTTGTTACGGTCGATATCTATTTCATCCACTGCAACAAACGATTTCCCTCCCTACAGGAGATGCGTTTGTAAGCGTGTGGGATACCCGAGATATGGCCTGATTGGGGTTCAATGGCATGGACTAGTAAAGGGACACTATAGCCTTCACCTTGAGCTTGACCTTCGTCAATTGTAGCTTGATCTTTACTATTTCCATGCCTTCTCACAAGACCTCTATCTCATCAACCCAATTCTAACCGGCATACTGCCTTCTTCCTCTCTCATTCTGTATAGCAGCTCTTTCCACAGTACGCTTCCCAACGAGCTCACAAACTAAGCAGAAATCAGTAGCCATCATCGGCAACGGCGCCGCTGGCATGGGCGCTTTCTAAGCTCTCCAAAAAATCCCCTATGTGTCTATCTCTTCTAGGCAGATCCCCGGTTCGGGTCTCGCTTACAAATATTAGTACGTCAAGGATGGTGCTAGCGTAGGTGTGGATATGGGGTTTGTGTGGTTTAATGCTGTGAGATATCGTGAGTATTTCCTTCCCCGTTCATCCATTAGCGTTCGTTCGAACAACGTTGGGACGCTTTGATGATGGTGGTGAATGTTCAATGTTGACAGCGGGTGTAGCGAACTTCTACCGTGCTCTGCAAGGCTTCGTCGTCCAAGTACACGAGGCAAAGAATACTCGCAGTGTGTCGAGAACGGGGCATTTAATAGAGCATCAACACCATCTTCGCCGAGTGGACGAACCTATTTTGACCGTCGTTCTAGCGTATAATAATGATATCTTTCGGTTTAATCAGGTTGCACAGAATATCTTAATCCCGTAGGCAGAGGCGGAAGCTTGACCAGATGAATATGGAGATGGCGCTGGCGCTGGCGCGACGGACAGGCTCTTGAGGCTTGTCGACGAGTTTTATGCTCGATACAGGTTTGTGAACAGCTTTAGAGATTGTTCCCTTGTGCTAATTAGTAAGCTCATGTAAGGGACTAAGGTTAAGCATATGCCGATGGAGTTTCTAATTAGATTGTTAAGGTATTTGTGTGTCCCCTCTTCTAGCCCACTGCCTTTTTTGTCATCATTCACGGAAGAGATACGCACTCGACGTCTGGCTAGGCACTGCGACGTTTCTCTTCCTTTGTATGGACCGGTCGCTATTTCACTGCCTAACACGCAGTTGGAACCACCACCGCCTTCTCATAATCCTAATGCGAAGCTACCTCCAGATTTCCGTCAAAGGCAGAACAAGCAAATACGTCTCAGCCATCTTTTTTACAATTTCCGGCTTCTCGCCTTTATTCGGATTCTCCCCCCGCTTCCAAAGAGGCGTACTACGGTCCGTGCAAAGTGAACCGTGTCAGTCACTTGTTCAGTACGAGCGTACCAAGTCTGTGAGCTGCACTGTACATTTAATGGCGCTCTAGGTACGGTATGTAGTACAGATAGGACCCTTAAATATGTTGTTTCTTAGCGTTTTAATATATTTGTTTACAGTCTATTACCGTAGAAATACATATTAATAACTATTTTTTATTGTAGAGTTATCTGTCTAGGTCTTATATCTTACAGGCCTTATCTTATTAATTAGATGCCTTTCTTGTTCCATCTTGCGCAGTTTTGTAGGCTGCAGAAGTTAAGAGCCCTCTACACAACGTCTCCTGGCTTATATCGTGGTAGTTCTCTATCTGGGACTAAAGATTAATCGCAAGTTTGCAACGAACTAGAATAATATATAGCTGTTAGACTTAAAACGGGCGTTAGCCTTAGCGCGATTAGGCTACTAAGTAAAGAACAGAACTTGTTGGAGGTGGAATACGATGATATGAGGAGTCATTACAAATAGTGTAGATGTCAGGATTCAGTATTTCGCATTCCCTCTAGCTTGCGCCCTGAATCTACCGCTCAAGGGCCTTCTCTCTCCCCACTGTCTTGCTCTTCCTTTTCTTCCTCTTTCTTAGGCAAATTTGCGAGACAAGGTGCGTGAAATAATTTCCCATCCCAGGCTCCTCTGATCGTTCCTGTTGCCACTACGCACCAAAGAAGTATCACTGCGACACTGAAAATCGTGCCCAGGACTTTGAAGAAGAGGCTCGGCATCTGGACTCCGAATTCGATCGTACTGACAGCGAACACTCCAAGGGGGAACGTGAAACCCCACCATCCCATATTGAAAGGGAAAGGTCGTGATTTGTAGATTGACGCCAGGGCGAAGCACAGCCATGTGAGGCCAAACCCCCACATAATGAGTGCAATAAATACGCCGAGGATATAGAACACGTCGCCGGCGATGGGGAGGTCGTGGAAGAAGTGTGTTTGTGGAAAGACGATGTGGGATACGCTGCCAAGATACAGTACGGTGTAGCCGCCCATACCAAGGGGCCCGAGAGGAAGAAAGGAAGAAACCACAATTTCTCGAGGTGGAAGCTTATGGAGAGCCAGACGTGTGTAATACATTACGAGAACGGTCATGGCTAGGGGAGTCGACATGCCCCACATAACATAGGACACGATAATCGTTCCGAGCGCGTTTTCAGGATCCGGAAGTACCTTTGCAATCTTCGCACCAGTACCGGCAGCGACTATGGTGGCGGCAATAGGCAAAAGCTGCGCTGCGGTGATTCGATGCAGTGCTTGCTGGTGGGACGCAGATATGAGTAGGACCGTCAGTGAGATCGTGACTGTCAGGGCAACGACGCAATCGATCATCCAGCACACCCACGCAAAGGTGACTGCCCAAGGACCCCAGTATGGAATGCACAGAAAGATCCAAGCCTCGACCAGGGTCGCAAAACCCATAGGGATCGTCCCAAGGAAAAGAGAATTGGTGCTATCGGCGATCATGACGCTCCAAATCTCAGGATAGAGGCCGTAGCGAAGAATGGAGATAGAGAGCGCAGAAAAAAACAGGGCCGCATTGAGGCAAAAGAAGATGACTGACAGCCAGTATAGCCAATTGGCCTTGAATGGAATAGCAATGAAGAGAAGAGAGACGATGCCGGTGCCCATGGTCACGGAAAACCAAGACGGAGAGAAGTTCCTTATCACTCGTCGCCATCCTATATCGTATTTGGTGGGCTTTAGAGAAGGATTTAAAGATGCAGTTTCGGATTCCCCAGAAGGTGTTGATGTTGGCTTGACTTGACCATTGGATCTCTGGCGATGCACCGGAAGATGCTGAGCAGTAGGGACAGCCAAAGAGGGATTGTGGGATACAATTATTTCCAATTCACTGTCATCCATGGTCGAGCAGAGGGTTAAGGGGTGGAATTAAACCCGTAAGCGCGGTCGTCGAAGTGTGAGGAGTCATGAGAGGAGAAGCTGGAATGACACTGCTGAGATTGATTGGGCCGCGGATTTCCGATACGCTACTCTCACTTGGGTTAAATATGCCTGTAGCACTAACCTCAATTTGTCCTCCAGGTGGCGGCAAACGCCCAAACATCGTTACAACTAACGCCTTCTGCAGATGCTACTTGTTCTGTCCGGAATCAATCACTCCGGCCGTCTTAGTTTCCAAGGTTCACGCTTACAACTTGACACCCCTCGGTTTTGGATTGCTTTTTAAAAGTCTCACTTGCGATTCTTCTCGGTCGGAGCCTTGGGATGGCTCCAACCAGTGGTGGTCTGGCAATCTAAGCGAATTAACACGAGCCAAACCAGCAGTTTCACAATTCTTACGCTTCTTCTATAGGATTTAGGACAGCTCTTACGGGACTATCACCTAGGCACTGTGATCTCAAAGGACTTCCTAAACTAGATAACACCGAGACTATCATAGACAAGGCGATCGATGATGTCGGTGAAGTTGCGTGGTTCAGACTAGTCAGCTTCGTCATTGCCGACTAAGAGCTTATTCTAATGGTCAATGTAATGATCTATGAAAGCCACAGCGGCTTGAAGGTATTTCTCCATGAAAGTGAATATTAGTAACATCTTCCTTTTCGTGTGAACCGCATTGTTAGTAGTCGTTATCATGTTTTGATCTTCTTCCTTTCTCATTAATGCTTTGTAGAATTTTATTCTTTTAACATTCGTTTTGCTAGAGAATATGTTAGCAGTGGTAGGACGGATAGAGAACGGTGTTTGGTTCTTCTCGGATCTTGTGTTTTGCTCCAAGTTAACGAGAATAAGCCCGACACAAGGAGACTTCACCATATTTTCGAAGCTTTACTGAAGCTAAATATGTCTATCTCCCTTCTACGCATGATACGCTGACGGTCATCGCGGTATTTAGCTAAAGCATGGCTCGGGGAAGTTGTACAGTAAGTAGAAAATAGGTTTAAGATGAGATGAAAAAGAGTAATACATCAGATTACTCGAATTTTGAATAAAATGGGCAGTATAAAGTATACCAAGCTGCAGGAAAGGAACACAACTAGCACTTCATCGTAGCACAATTGAGAAAGGCCGATGAGGTCGGGGCTTTGCTGGTGCCGGCGGTTGCAAAATCACTTTTCACGATCTTTTGCAAATGTACCACTCTTTCCTTTCTGCCTGTACACGCTAAGAGAAGAATGGCGTAGACTTGACTCCGGGATCTCCTTAAACGCATACCAGAACAATTCTAAAGCCTCATATCCCTGTGAAATGTCTGGATATTCATGACTTGGTTTACTGCCGTGAACTACGCCAAATTCAACTCCCTGCGGACATGAGTGCTGCAAGAATGAACTAGCACATGTTAAGCCCTGTTCGCGTTCTGAACCTAAGGTTGGCTCAGCTAATGAAGAACTCCAAAATGAATCATTATGTAGTGTTACGCCCGGGTTCCAGGTCAATGTTCATTGGACCATCCACTGAGAGCGCAGTGGTAGTCTTGATCAACCCTCTCCCGCTCATGGATCCTACCGGATTCACTGCACAGCCCCTTCTGTAGGTTCTCCCTGGCGAATAGCCTATGCAGAACGAGTTTTGGGGGCTGGCTGTGAGAGCGGGAACCTCTCAGGTAATTGGATACGAAAGATTTGCGGTCACACTTGACAGGTGGAAAACCGATATACCACCGAGTCCTCTCGAGATACGGAGGGACTACTATCATGCCATCGAGTCTATAGCATTTCCGATTATGGCTGTGGGAAATGATCTGAGTATGACCGTGAAAGGCTAGTGCCCTACAATGGAGACAAATTCTATTAGAAGGTTAGCTGAGAGGAAGCGCTCTGCAAGAATGGCAGGTGACCATTTCTATTCCTACAGCCAAATAAAGACGCTTTGAAAGCTTCTGTGAATGGTTTGGTGAATCGACTGATATAGCGGCACGATCCAATGGGGCTATTGAAGGCGCTCCGCAAGCTGGTTTCTGGCCAAGCCAAAATGGAGGCCGGAGAATTGATGAAACTTCTTGGGATGTCTACACTCATGTAATTTTACCCGGTCTTGGCAGGTTGAGGTAAACCGCTGTGTTTTGTTCTCTCCTTTGTGCGAGAGGTATGGCTTGACGTTTAACGATCGAGGTTCAGAGACGAGCCCTCAAAACCTGTGTAAGCACTACGCATTGACATCGAGGTGCCCCGGCGCTTAACATGTTCTTAGATGCAGTATACCCCTACAATGTGTCAATAAGAACGAGAGACAATGGCTGTTGGTGGGTCAGTTTGGCTTGGCGCAGGCAGGTCCAACTCGTGCAATGTCTAGAAACTAGGGGCTAGTGATGCGCACACAGTCCAGAGAAATGGAAGGAATTCAAGGAAGTCTAAAGGAGGTGGCGCAGAGATGCTTTTGGAAGAGAATGGAAATCATTTGCGGGAAAGAACCACAGAAAAGCGCAGATAAGCGAGACAGAAGGCATATATTTCAACAGAGTTTTACATCATGTCTATGAATGTCGTCTTGCGTAACAGACGTTGTCAGTCATGGAACTCCCAGAGATATGGGACACCGTGACACAGTTACTGTCCTTGCTTATGGATAACGCCAAGATGTGATTCAGTATCTAGTTGGCAGCAGAGCATTGAGCTATCCCAAGCAGTCAGTAATATTCCCTACACACGAGAAATGAAAAAGAACGGCTACTCACTCTTCTGATCTTGACAATCCGAGGACGAGAAATCCACGGCACCTGCATTCGCCGCATTCGCGCAAGCGTTGAATTGCTGGTCGCAAGACCGCTGAAGCGCAGCACCAATATTCACGAATGTATCACCTTTCACGCTAAATGGCCTATCCGCATTTCCAGAATCGAGAACCGGGGTTGCCGCAATTCCACCAAGCGCGCCAGTGAATTTCTGACTGTTGGCTTGTGGGGTACGGGCATAGAGGAGGCGGGCGTTGGCTGCGGCAACGGTGGCTAGGACAACGAAGGCGGTTGTGAACTTCATTTTGTTGGATGGTTTGGTCGTATTCGGTGGTTCGAAAGAGTGATTATTTGGAATAAAAAGTCGTGGAGTTGTAAAATGGTAACTGCGTCCAAGCGCAAGTGAGTGAAGAGAAACGCTGAAAAGAGTGGATGGATATATGCACCTCTGAGCTGAACGAGGCATGTCCATGGCCATATATAATGCACATCTACAGCGCATTTTTTCATCACTCAGTACTCTCGTCATTTGGTACGGAAAATATTGTCAAGTGGTCGTGCAATGCGATGTTGATGCCTTCTTGCCTGGTCTGAAACTGGGAGCGTCACGGGTGTCGGACATGGAACGCCGCAACGCATTCTGCCTAACTATGCGGAAAATAGGGTGACGAGTGAGGGTGTGGAAGTGAGGGAAACTATGTTTTGTGCATAAATTCTGACGTGTTGCCAGGTGGTGAAGGCCGCAGTCCTGGATTACGGAATCGTTTGATGCGCTTGCTTAGGTGGTGAATTGCCTTACTTGTCATGCTGCATGTGCCTCACACGAGAAGCGTTGAAGTAATAACAGTTTGTATTAAGGCGTCGCAGAGCTTGCTCAAGTTCAATGGCGTTGTGTGGCGTGAAGAAGGCGCTTCTGAGCCTGAAAGCGCTGCGGCAATCCCGTGGAAATAACGAAAAGAGATGGGGAGAGCAACCTGGAACCGGGTACCCTCTCAATGCTTGGAACGGGTAGTCGGCCTACGTAGATGAGATCTGATACTGGAGAAAGAGATTACTGGTGGAAATATGATTATGCGATAGACTTACACCATGCCAGTCATCGTCGACTGGCAGGAAAAATGACTACCAATCTGGATTTGGGACTTAGGGCTATGGAGCCAGGACTTCTAGAATATCCCAAAGCAAGTGGTTTGAAATCAGTAAATTTGAGACAACACTGACGCGAAGTCAACCGCTCAAAGATAGGAAGTGAGCCATTTGTTTTCGAATTTGCGTGTACCATTTTGCAATTTTGACTAAGGCAAGCATGAGAGGATAGGCTTCAACTTGGTGAGTATCTGTGTCTGGCGCTCATCGTTGATGTCCGTCTTATCATCTGCATCCCCCATACTGATCGTAACATAGCAGCCCTCCCTCGTTACCACGCTTAGCTCAGTAGGAAGTCGATCAGTTCCACACCAGGTAACATCCTTGGGGCTGAAGACACCAGAGTAGATTCTGGTTAATATGAATTTGAACTGATTTACAGTGTTGCATTTTGTTGAGCTGACTGCAGGGAAATTCACATTCAGCCAAGCTGAGGCGGGTAGGTAGGGCATGCCAGAAGCGAGGACGGTGGACGTGATGTTGAGAGCCAAGTCTGCGTAAATTTGGCTATACAATGGCGTGGGTTTATTCCAAGCGGTTTGCTCTCCAGTGCTTCCCGAGAATGCGATTGATGGAATGCCAGCGTTCTTTGCGGCATAAACAGCTGCGCCTACTGTGCCAGAGAAAGGAACCTGGATGGCCACATTACTGCCTACATTTGGACCTGTCAGAGCGATTTCTGGCTTCGCACCATCGAAGAACTTCGGCGCCGTCGTGTCGATTCCAGCCTTAATGCTCGTCACCGGAAACGAGTTCACGTAGTTGAGACGTGGGTCTGATGAGTTTGAGCCTGTCGGCGGACTTCCTCCTGCGCAACTGCTGAATTCGCATCCATCAGAGTCGACCACCCCGGGTGCCGCATCAGAAGAGCCTGCATTAGTTAATATCCCATAATTTGAGGAAGTGCTTTTGGCTGATAACATACCTCTTCCTGACTGATTCTCTGCAGGAGCCGAGAGAACTACGTCGTGGCCAGCGTCGGTGAGCGCTTCGTAGAATGTTCGAATGTTAATCTCTGCCCATCCATCGTCATTGGATTGAATGACGCGTGCAGCTTGCGTAAAAGGAAGAATAGCGAGCAGAAGCCAGGGCTGCATCATGGTGAAACGATCAGTGTTAGAAGAGTTGATGACACACAAAACACTGTCCTTCGGAACTTGTGCCGAAGGAGAAGCAACAAAGGCAAGTATAGAACAGGCGTAAAGAGCGTAGTTGGGGATACAGAGATGTTTATACTCAATGGTCTTGCTCGGGAAGTTAGTACTACGTCCCATTGTTCTATCTCATGAGATGCGCTAGCCTTCGCTTGGGTGGCAATGCCGCGATTGTTAAGGCACCGTCAAAGACGCCGAGCTGTGATTGACCTGGGTTATAAATTGAAGTGGCTGTGATGGGAAACATGCCCACTGCCTTCCATCTTGATTCGCTCTTGATATCGGAGGGAGAAATGGAGCGTTGAAGGATATGCGGTTTTAGCCTCTTGGCAGGGGCAACCAATTTAGGAAGGCACTAATTTCACTCTTTACACGTGCCTCATCTGCAAATCCCGATTCACTCTGCACAGCTCCCTCCTCTTCTTCCTCGAACACGTATTTACGATCAGTCTACCTCACCTTCTCTTTCTGTGCGCTTTGCATTAGTGCGCCACCGCTGTAACCGCGAAGGCGTTCGTTCACCGGGCGGAAGCTCCCATCGCCGGACACATGTTCGCTATCCACTCTGCCAGGTGGTTCCCTAAAGAATGTCACTGGATTTAACTCACTGGAGCAAAGTTTGTTAGACGGAGGTCGCACCTGCAGCACTGCCCGCAAGCTTGGCCTGAAGATATCGATGTTTCCATTAAATAACCTGAAAGAAGCTCGACCATTGCCCTTTTTCGACATTACGCTTCCTTGCATAGCGCACTTGGAACTCGGAGGTCATCCACCGTTGCCGTAAACCGGGCTTGCTACTGCAATTCCTACAAAGAAATCCTTGAGCGCTGCTCTATTTGTGGACTGCATGGAAGCAAAGTGTGCTGGAGGAATCACCATAACGAAAATCGTTACTAGCTTTTGCTGCCCAGTGGCTAGCAGGACAGATTCTCTGGACTGGAACATGGAGATATTCAATTCGGCGGGCGTATCTCGGGCGGCTTGTATGAAAGGGCTTCGTTTTTTGTGCGCCTGACAACAGGTTGGCCGCGTACGACATGGGCGAAGAGGAGAGAAGACTTACTTGATCTGCGGCTTTTCCTGTTAGGCCCTATAATTCTGGAAATATCTCCCTGAAAACTGAGTACTTGAGTTTTGAAAGAGTTATTGCCCAGATCCTCCCCGGCTGTTGAAGAATGTAGGGAGGGGCGTGTATATTCCCTTGGGCAAGAATCGAAACACAACTGGTCGTGATTTGCTGGCACAGTTCTGCAAATTGATGCAAGGATTGAATTCGAGAGGACGAAAGCGCCGGTTCTCAGGGAAGTTTATACTGTTTGCTCAGCTGCTGAGAGCTCGGACCTTTACCATGAATTGCATTCGAGGCGCAATCAATGCACAATACTAGTGATTCTGACACTACCTGCAATACCGACAATATCGACGTACCAATTCTGGGCGCCTCGGGTTAACATCAGAATCGAAGGTTAAAGCAACCACTTTTATGCTCTCATTTGAACGAAGAATGCCGCTTCTCGGTCACAAAACAAATTCCGAGAATTCTCTTTCTTATAATCAATATGCTTTATAAAATGTACGTGAATAATGGCGAATGCTCATCCATCTCCCATAGATATGCATTCTGTCCCTGAATCTCAGCTGGACCCAACTTTTCCCATCGGAGATTCCCTTTCCTCATCAAATATCAATAGTATAGATCCAGGAGTCATTGCGCTGATCGCGGCCGCGCCCCAACGGAAAACCCGAATCATAAGGGGCAAACTAGTCCGCTGGGCTTGCTCAGCTAAATAAATGTTCGAGCCGATACTACCATCCAAATTCTTGGCACACGACAACGTTCCTAAATGTATGCAATCCCACTGGTAAGCAGAGTCAAGGCTTCAATTATATCGAAAAGAATAGAGCTCCTAGTATCCAGAAGGTGGGATAGGAACTCTGGGGCAATGGAAGGCGTGTACCAGTAGTCAGGATGCATGCCGGCTATGTGTGGACCGAACAGATGATGAGCTATAAAAGTACCGAAGATTTCATTTGGCGTAGAGTATGTGAGGACGGTGCACGAGCCAGGTTCCCTCATATTTGTATCGTGGACGACCCTTGCTGTCATTACTTTCTGTTGTCGAAGTAGGCAGCCTCAAAATCCTTCACCAAAGTCTACATTTGCCTCCGGGTCGGTGACGTTGCTTGGATCCGGAAGAAACATGCATTCGCGAGCTGTCGCCGAGAGCTGGGGAGCAGGACCTCACAGTCTGCGAAATCATGGGCTACGTGAGGACTGTGTACTCCATTTTCCTACTGCTCGGGGGGGCTTCAGATCTCTGAATACGCCCTGAGGTTATTAGATAGAGATGCTATTGGTTCTCCTCTTCAAATTCTGAACAACGCATATCCAGACCTCGCGCGAACGCTTCGATATCCACTCTTGCCGTTGTTCATACCACTATGTCACTGTGACTTTAGGACTCACTGGAGTACCAGTCTTTAACGATCTCATGGCAACGAAGTTGGCCAAGCATCTAAAGAATGAGGACGGGTCTCCCTAGTATCTAGACTATATGCCTATGCTCCAATGAACCGTCAGAGGCTTAAATTTAATTGCTAATAGTTTTATACGATCCTTTCGAGAAAGTAGAAGTTACTAGAAGTTTTGAATATTTTCGATCCAGATCACCGCGCGTAACCAAAACTCCTGAATATTCTTGGAACAGCCACGAAAGCGGCCGGCATCTTGCCGCAGTGTGGTATTGAATTCGAACTTGTTCAGCTCTCTCAACTCTTTGACGCTGGTTTCGAGGAGTGAGAATTATTTTGCGGCCAAATGATATGCGTTAGTCTTCATAAACCAGAATTTCCATGATATCAACTTTAGGGCTCCACAGAAGTCAGCAACCTCAGTCCCCTTTCATATCCACGGTTGGGCACCGCATCCGGTTGCTCGATCGGAGGAGCACATGACCATACACCAACAAAGATTGTCTTTGTGTCTGGCATTCCACGAAAGGCTGTTCCCCATTCAATGGGATCCAGCCAATCCCAGGAAGCATAGCTGCCAGGAATTACCTTCATCGGAATGCTCAAGTCACTACTCGCGTAGTTTATCCAGTCCCCTGGCGAGATATACTGGTATCGTTCTAGGCAGCACAGTTCAAGGCATTTTCTCCGAGATTTCGAAAGTGGTTGGAAGGGCTGACTGGTATTCATTCCAACGATAAGAGAGTTATTCAGGAAATTCTCAATAGTGCGAAGGGATCAATTGACCCAGGAACACACCGCCGTATTTGCCCACCCTGTGACTGGCGAGAAAGCCCACTATGCAAACCCAGTGCACACCAAACGGATTTTTGGCTTCCATTAGGAGTCGTCGAATTATCTTCTGCGGTTTTGTTCGATCAGCGAAGATAGCAGACTTGCAATATAGAGTGAGGTACTAAATAAGCACCATGTTGGTTGGCATGGGATTAGAGGGTCACTTGTCACTCGCGGGCTCTTTACTACCTAGTGGAAGACTTCTAGTTAACGCCATGGCGAGTAAGCCTATTCCGGGCATGTTTGAGGAAGACAACGGGAGTGCGACAAGGATTTTGCGAGGATATCTTCTGGAATTTGTTGAGGCTCTCAATTTCCACATTCTACGTTGAACTAAGTTTGCAAATGAACATCAGGCTTTTCAACCTCGGCGTGACATCATGCATACGTAAATGCAGTTACCGAAGATTGTAAAGTCTAGGATAGCACTGGTAGATCTTGGTTTAGCCGCGGTCGGACTTCGGAATATCGGAATCCTATTTCTTCTATCACCTGGACAAATACAACGGCACCAGCAGTGGACTTTAATATGCGCAATATCTCGCGAATTTAGTCACTTCAGAACAGTGGCCCTGAACCATTACATCCAAGAACCAGTATAGGAACGATCCCAACGAGTTCAAGATGAAGTTTTCTTGGACTGCCCATATTGCAAGCCGAGCAGCATGCTCGACATGGCATCGGCGCAAAGTTCCATGTGATACCCAGGTACTAGGATCCCCAAGCTTAAAACGTCGAAAGAGTTTGCGTTCCGATTGCACATGGTATGAGAAGCGGCAGCGTACAAACAATCGAGCTTTGCGAAGTCTCATCCCCATACAGCTAGCCCCACTTTTCGCATGTGCAACCCGCCGAACGGGGAAAGTAACACAAGGCTACAGGACAAGCCAAGCTAGGTTCCATTGATCAAGAGCACCTTGGTTATCATCTTACATCTTGGCCGAATGTGGAGACTGCCCTTCATGCTTTTGAGCATTCTGAATGGTTTTAAAAAATAGAGCGTGCATTTTGGACTAGGACAGGGGGGATCTGGCACAGCTATTGGCTTCTCCGGCTTCTCCGGGAACAACCTGGCAGCAGGAGATACTTCATTCTTTCCCCAGACATGGCCTCGGCGCAGGTGTCTCCTAATGCTACATTTTGATGGGTCTCCACCAACTATTTGAAACTTCTCCTGCAGCACAATTAAAGCCGGGGTGATCGTGAGAATGACATATCCAAAGACTAAAGACAAATCCCCTCGTTCACATAGAAACTTGGAGGTGGTTGTATCAAAGAGACTCATCTCATGGAGAATTGGCAGGAGATGTATTGGCAAGGGAGCTATTGATATAGAAGATGGGTTTAGGGGTTTTTGAGTCAACATCGTCGTCTACCTTTCCTCTCATTCGTTTCATATGCCCTTGGCAAATATCGCGTGGTTGCGTGTATTGGTAGCATGTCCGCTTGATTGGGCCTTGAGCTCGCACTTCCCCTAATGGTCGGAAGAGCATTGCCCAGAGGCGCCACATTCAGTTCTTTAAAATTGTGGCCTAGGAGATAAGCGCCATATAGAGGTGAAAAGGAAAAGGGTACCCCATATCTGAGGCTAGATTCTTCTTCAGTGGTGCGAACTAAAAGGTAGGTTGTTGTTTTGGATTGGGAATGGAAAAGACGATGACTGAAACCTCGGCGCTCTACATGTCCACTCCCATAGCTTAGGGCAGAAAATCATGAATTGCTAAATATTGATTGATCCGACTTGTTGCTGGGATTGACGGAAAAGCTATATTCTAGATTAGATTGATTCCGGTTTGTAGCAAGTGCAGACATGCCGTGATTCATGAACTAGTTTGAAGCTCAAGAATTCGAAGTATAGTGGGTGAGACTTCCAAATACCGTTTCTTCAAAATTTTAAGTAAGATCCCGCGTATATACCGATGTGGATGTTAATGTTATTTGCTAGGCTGAGTATGACTGCGCCAAGCGTATGGTGAATGATCTTCGTTGATCGACCCATTCCGTGTTCTTTGTGAGTTGCGAAGCGCTGTCGTCAGATTATCGAAGAAGGCCCAAAAGAAGGTTTCAATAGATGCTAGATACCATATTATGGACAGACTATATCTGTCATCTGCGTCAGGTGCTCGTAAATTTTCCATAACGGAAGCGATTGGTTCTAGCACGACCCAGTCTCGAAGATCAGGCGAGAGGTCTGATCGAAAATTGCCCATGCGGTGACGAATGCACGTTCCCAAGTCAAGATGGGGGGTTGGATGTGATTCTGTAAACGGAGGAGCAGAAGTTGCATAGGGAGGATTGGCATCAGACTTGTCGCTTTAAGACGCCGATGTGGCAGACATGTGCAGATCGGGTAGACTTGAGCAAAAGAGGTTTGGGTATTAAGATTTCGATGCGGATATTATATCCCCTAAACGATTCTCTAAAGAGATCAGGCCCCTTTCGAAGCAGGGGTTTCTTAGCAAAGCTGTTTGCAGTTACCGAGCTCTCCGAACTCCACCACCATGAAACCACTGCTCCCTAGTCCACTCCTCTGCATATATGGACCCTTAGGTAAACTCCTTTATCAATCAACCCAGTTCCTCATGCCTCTGGTTCTCCCAATAGCTTCACAAAAGCTTCTACGTACGAGTGCATTCATGCCCAGGGACGAGTGCGGGTAGTAGACCGTTAGGTGTTAACGCTGGACCTAATAACGCCATCGGGAACGTCCACATTTCATGTTGGATGCAAGGTGTTGAATTCGGGCCGTCAAGGAGGCCTTAACCAACGCTCAAACATTTAGCATGCGGCATGGAGGTGGTGGCGGACATCGTAAGTGATTTGACAGCGGAGAAGTTACAGTGAGGCTCGCAGTCTGCAATAGCAGGGCTTTCATGATGGTGTCTGGACGTGTCTTCGGGAATAATATTGGTACGTAATCGACACGGGTAAGGAGAACTAGAATCACGTGCGAGCAAAGCGATCGGCGCTCCCGCGGTTCACTTGCACCTCCTGAAACGAACGCTTCGGTCGATTATTTCTCGGCTAACCTCGGCCCACCAACCACACTGTTCAGACTGCTTTTCTACCTGCACGTCAAGCTGCCAAGGCAGAGAAAGGTATGCACTGTGACGAGATTGATCCATTCTATGGCCGCTTCTGTTCATGGCTACTGCTTACCCTTCTCCACAGCTCGTGTTGCTCCAGCGGTCCTGGATTGAGGTGTACAAATTTGCGAGCGTCCACTCTTAAACGCAAAAATTCCTCTAGTTCATGAACTACTAACGGTCATAATTTCTAGTAATTGTTGCTGACGCCAGCCACGCATAGATGCTGGAACCCAGGAACCCAGAAACCAGCATTCTCAAAGTTCTGGATGTCTTCTTCCTAACGTTCGTGAAACCTCTTGTATCAGATACGTGCTACAGGCACCACGCCGATATCATTAGAACGACCACTGGCGGCACGACGGCGCCTGAACCTTATCGTCTTCGGTTACTGTTTAGGTAGTTAGTACCTTGTTGTTCCATCAAGGAACACGCAGACTTGCCACAAACAAGCCACTAACATTTTCGGGGGTTCATTCCACCTCATCGGGACCCCCCATGGAGACGATCACTGCCTATGTGGCCATGATACCATCTCCACGGTTTCTCCTGGTGGTGCCTGCCTCTCTTTCACCCCTTAAACTCTCCCAGGCCGTTGCTTGTCACATCGACTGAAGGAATTGCGGGGCGAATCTCACTTTTCAGCCATCCCCCTGTCAACCCAATTCATCGGGCAATTGGCGTCCGAGTGCTTCCATTCAGGGCTTCAGGAGTATATGTGGTTCACGCCCGCCCAGGGCTGCAGTAAGCATTAGTCCTTTCTTCTAAGCCCTATGTAAAGATTGCTTTCATTACTACACGTAAAGTGGACTAATATCCATCATGTCGCCTACCGGACATCGCGGAAAAGAAGCCATCGAAGTCTCAGGCGTCTTCACTGCCCTTGCATTCACCATTGTCGGTCTTCGCTTGTACACGCGCTTCTTCATCGTTCGGTGCGCCGGCATAGAGGACTACTTCATCACTCTAGCTATGGTATGTAATCCTCGATCATAACCGCACTCTATCAAAGTAACATTTTATTTAGTTCTGTTCGACTGGACTGACCATATGTATCGGCATACGTATGCTCTTTCATCCCAAACTATGCTAAGACATTCTAAATTGACTAGAGGTTGAATATGGGATGGGCCAACATATTTGGGAACTATTAGCGAATGATATGCGCAGCTCATTGAAGGTAGTTGAAGTAATTCTCTCCAATGGTTCAAGGCTGACATTACACTGCAGGCGTTCTGGGCTAGCCTTATTGTTTACTACCTCTCGCTTGGTCTCACAAAGACTTCGATTCTCCTACAGTACCGCCGAGTCTTTCCGACGAGAAGCTTTCAGATCGCTTGCTGGTCCATTATGACAGTAGTTATTGCCTACACTGTCTGGGCGGTATTCGGAAGCATTTTTGCGTGCGTCCCAGTGCGCGCCTTCTGGACTAAGGAGCCGTCAAAATGCATCAACCAGTTCGTGATGTGGTTTACCAATGCCGGAATCAACATCTTGACCGACTTCGCCATTATTATACTGCCCATGCCAGTGATTAGGAATCTCAACCTTGCGCGACGCCAGAAGCAAGCTCTGGTCGCTGTATTCGCCCTTGGTGGATTGTAAGTCAACCTCTCAGCTTTTCTTGTGCATCAAAGGAAATCAAACATGTTGTTCCAACCAAATGCTTGGTAACCTGTGTAATGCTGGAACGGAAAATGCAGTCTCCATGTTCCATATGGCTCCTTACTCAATCTACCCACAATCAAGTTTGAGATTGCCACTTCCTTTACGCTGATACATTGCTTCGTTAGTGTCTGCGTCGTATCCATCCTGCGCCTTCAATCTCTCGTAGCAATCTCAAATTCTAGTGACCCAACCTTCGACAACCCGCCGGCAGCTTCTTGGAGCTCGGTCGAAACGAACGTTGGCATCATTTGCTCTTGCTTACCATGCCTGCGGCCTCTAATGGCACGTTACTTTCCCGGTATTTTTTCTTCCAAGTTCAAATCTGGACCTAATAGTTCTCGAATGTTTGGTCGCAGCTTATACGGCCGTCAATCAGCTGGTCCTAGTACAGTACTTGGTGGGATTGAGCTAAAAGGGTCAAAAGACTCGCGACCCTCGAGCGATGTCGGTAACCACGACAATCGCGACGACAGGATACAAGTCGTAACGGAGTTTCATGTGAGAGTTGAAGACAAGAACGATCGTTATAGCAACAGTGGCGAGAAGGGAATTCGAACTGATCGAGGAAGTAGTACAGAGATGTTGGTCAGAGATACTAGAACAATCGTATAGGTAGTTTTTAATAGGAATTTGATACGACGCCCATACCCACTTATAATTGTAGTTAGCGAATGCGATCATTTCTTCGCGTGACCAGGACTCCTAGATAAAACGAAACCTCAACAAAAACATGAGACAATTTTAGCATCCTTTATTGTTTAGGACTTTAGAAGGGAGTATCTAAATCCGTAAGCCACCGATTCAGCTCGTTGCTCAAGACTGGCGCTTCGAGAGGAATTTGGAAGCTCCAACGTCTCGCGTTCCAACCACAGATTGCGAGTAATACCGAGTTAAGCAAGGTGGGTTACCTGGTGCCCCTTCATTCTGCTTAGCGTCAGATACGCTGAGGAATAAGTTTTATTTCACCTCCTTTCCAGATATTTATCTCTCGAAGGGCCGCCTTTTTGGCGTTATCTGGTTACAGATTCTGCGAACTTCGCATTCCAAGGCCCCTCATTCGAGATCGGCGTCGGTTCGCATTTCCCTAGTGCGGGGCTTCAACACTGGAAGCTAATGATTCCACATACTTCCAATACTTTTTCATTTTACTCCGATTCTTAAGTCACGCCTTGTCTCTCTTCCTAGACCTCAGAAGCCCTCTTACACATTTCTAAGCAGCTATGGAGTTTGTAAGGTTTCCGGAGGTCCACTAAAAAAAAATGGCAATTGCATATTTATCTTCCTGGATGTGGCATTTCTCCTCTTCATTCCCTCACCAACTCTCCCGGCAGGGTAGTTTGGTCTTGATCTAAGATGCCTCATGCAGCAGTACGGGACATGTATATCCCTGACTCTCCACAATGCTACTCTCGGCCAATCAGAATCATTCATGTCAGCATAGGCACTAGTGGCCTTCTCGCAGCTCATAAAGCTCGCAAGGTCTTTGCAGATTACCAGTTGGTTTGCTACGAGAAGAATGAAGTTATCAGTGGAACATAGTGGACCCTAGCACATACCTATAATTTCTCATTCGATACCTGCCAGGTCCTTATAAACGGATCTAGAGTCTTCTAGAAATAGAAATTGCTAGAAAGGAAAGGACTGCACGACTTCAAAGGTATTCTCGCCCAGTCCGCAAACTGGTCACGGGACCTCGACCGGACGGGAAAGCGGGTAGCTGTGATTGGAACTAGCTTGAGCTCCTTATATATGGTGCCCAATATTGCCGAGGTAGCTTCGTAACTGACCGTTTTTAAGTGAAATTGTACGTATATCGTACCCCAATTCGGCAGTAGTATTTCCAACAAGGAAGACGATTCGGAGGCCTTGAATCCCCAAGCTGCAAGAAAACATCGGTACAATGACATGGAAAGACTATGTTTTTGAGATTATCCCAATTGCCACCTGAAATACTGTACCGAAGCCGAAAAGGCGATTGTCCGTGGTTGGGACAAGTTCTATCAAGGATCCGGATTTAAACATAGCCGCGAAAAGGCTATGCAAGATTCCATGGTCGCTCGTCTGGGTGACCAAGAAGACTCGAAGCAGCATTTTATTCCTTCCTGGTCCCATGGATGCCGGCGTCTGACCCCTGGAGAAGGGTACCTTGAAGCGCTTACTGTGTTTTAGCGTGTAATGCACGGCCTCGCGTAATGCACGGTTCTGCGCGAAGCTGTCAAAACTTCAACCACCTCTCTCTCAACTAATATAGGCAGTATTAAGGCCGCTCTAGGGTTGCTAAAATTGCTAAAACCTAGAGAATTACTAAATTATGCTGCAGTAGCTAAGCAGTATAGCATTAATTAATCTACGCTCTTAAGGCGTCACCAACACGTTACCTGCCTATGTGCAGAGAAACTTAAAAATTAGCAACTACTTAGCCTAGTGCAGAAAAAAAAGCTAGCAAAGTATATTAATAAACTTTATATAAAAAGTCTATTTTTTTAAAATAGATAATTTAAAATTTTATAATAAAAATAAGTAGTAAGTAAGCTAGTAAAAGCTAAGTTAATTAATTTATTAAAAAGCACTTTATTAACTTATTATTTTAATAGACATCTAGCATAGACGCTATGTGTAATAAAGCTAACTTAGCATTTAAGTACTTACTATATTTTAGGCTTGTACATAAAAAAATTAAGTAATATAGCATAGAACTATAGTATACTTATAATATAAATAAAAAGAGCTTTTTAATTAAAGTACTATTAAAAATAAAATAAATCTTCTTTAAATAGTAGTATAAGTAAAGTATTAAGTAGTAGCTTATATAAAATAGTAATTATAAGTAAATTATAATAATAGCTTATATTTATGCTAATAGTAGCTTTTTTACACTTACACTAATTTACTAAGCTATTTTTAACTATATATAAGACTTTTAGCTATAAAATTTTAACTTTTATAAGTATTAAGCTTTTTTTACTTTATTACTTATAAGTTAAATAAATAATAAACTAGGCCTAGCATAGCTTAAACATATGTTTAATTATAAAACTAAAGTAAAAGTGTAATAAGTGTACTAACTTTTATTTTTAAATAGCTATAAATTACATGTTTTAATAAAGTTTATTAAGTACTATAACAATAATAAAATCCTTCTAGCTATATACCTACTATATATAACCTATACACTATAGCTTTTTAATGTTTATATGTTTAAACTTTTTTATTAGCCTACTTAGCTAAGCTAGCTAGCTTTATAAATAAATACTAAAAACTATTATTAATTAAAAAAAAACCTTTTATAGTATATTTAATAAAGCTTAAAAAATATTTTTTAAGTATAAAAATATTTTTAGTGCTTTTAAAGTAACTAGTTTATTACTATTTAAGCTATAAGTAGTTTTAAATTAATTTTACTATAACGTACTTTATAGGCAAGTTGCTTACACACCTGAGTTGCTTACTTTTGCCAAGACCCTACCCTAACAAACTCTATTATAGCCTATAACAACCTGCTCTAGCACTATATAGTACAGTACAGCCTAGAATATTATTTAGATACTACTTCTACTTCTTACTTACATGTTTACGTGTTATGTCTAGTCTAATTACACTATTTATAGCGCCTTTAGGATAGCTTACCTACTTTAGCTTACACCTACTTCTTTGCCTTTTTTCTATTACTGCGCGTTTTAAACTTCTTTAAAGCTATTAAGTGTAAGCTTTTTTAAATTATTAAAGTTTTTTCTACTTTAATTTACTTTTTTTTATATAATTTATATTATATAGCAGCCTTATTAGCTACTTAAAGCTTAGTAATTTTTTATTACACTAACACTAGCTTATATGTAATTATTACTACTTTTTTTAAAAACTTTTTTAAACACCTTAACTATAAAAGTTAGTAAACTATTTATATACTTTTAAATTTTTATTTTTATAAGCATTAATTATAACTTATGTCCGTACGCAGCAGCAGCGTCACAGTCTGGATACGAGCGATCGCGCACGAGCAGGACCACGTATCTCTGTCACATGATGCTCGTGCGCGAACCTCTGTGCGCGAACATCTAGATATCCCCCTTTTCCTCTGTACAGAGGAAAGACAAGAGCAATAGAACTAGAAATATATTACCCTTACCTTACCTACCTTGTACGCTGTGCACACTGTACACTACTCTTACTTTTACTACTTAAGTGCTTATACTATAAGCAGCTAGCTGTTAGAGCCTATTTAACACTAATTAGTAGTTAATTTAATTAACTATAAATTAGCAAAAGTAATAACAAAGTACTTACGCTTTATAAGGTACTTTATTTTATTACCTATCTTTTAAGAAGAGTAATAGCAGAGTACCTATACCTTATAAGGTACTTTGTTTAGTTACCTATCCTTTAGGATAGCAGATTAATCCTTTACATTGTACAGTAAGCTCTGCTACTGTACAAAGTAAAGAGGAGATAGTGTAAGACGCACACTAAAACTACTAAAGCTGCACAACCTAGCAGCTAGACAACAGCAGTACCTACGCAATCTACTGCACAAGCAATTAACTCTACGCCTTATAAGGCACTTTGTTTTGTTACCTATCTTTTAGGAAGAGTAACAACAAAGCACTTACACTTTATAAGGTACTTTATTTAGTTACCTATTTTTTAGAATAGCAGATTAATTCTTTACATTGTATAGCAAGCTCTGCTACTGTATAAAGTAAAGAGAAGATAGTGTAAAGCGCACACTAAAGCTATTAAAGCTGCACAACCTAGCAGCTAGATAATAGCAGTACCTGCGCAATTTACTAGAAAAGCAATTAACTATACTATTATAATAAAATCTTATTAGCAACTAACAACTCTGTGTAATAATAGAAAGAATAAGAAACAATTCCTATTATATAAATAACTTATAAAGGACATAAAGATATTAGAGGTAACACTATAAAATAAGACTAGCCTAGAGTACTAGAATAACAAGATTAACATGTTAAAGGCTCTAATAAGCCTGTAAACTTAATTATATATAAGTTATATAATTACTAATCTATGCATAATAACTTAAAAAGGCGCTACTTTTCTAAGTGCATACATAGAGGATTTTAAAGGATAGACACTATAAGACTTCTTAGCACTTAGCTGCATGTTTAAAAGAGAGCTTATATAAGTGCTAGAGGATAAAGGAATTACACTACAGCTAGGCACTAAAGGTACCTAAGCCTAGAAGCTGTATAATATAGCACAAGAAAAAGTAATTACACTAAAAAGGCTTTATACGTAACCTTTATTGCTATATAAGGCTCTGCACAGAAGCAGACTAAACACAATGCTACTATTAACACTAAACATACTAGCATCACCTGCTTCTACACCTTAGCTAGCACTACACTAATCACTGTACAAACAATACATGCCACCCTACCCAACGCCTGCTCCACACCCTTAATTGTACACACCACCGCCTGCAGTAGTGTATGCACCACTGATACCACCTGCACAATCTATACCACATTACAGCCTGTATAAACTTCTACCCTAGAGGGAAACTGCTAAAGAAAAACTTCTAGTAGACAAAATTATATAATTTTAAAAAGCATAAAAAAAAATAATAACTATATAAGTTAACTATATAATATTTTTATAAATAAAATAAAGATCTTTATTAATTTATGTTAATAGCTAGATATCTAGAAAACTTAGTACATAAACATCTTTCTAGATATCTTAAAAGGTTAGGTAAATATGTACTATATACATAACATAGGCCCTAGACATAACTAGAAGCATTTATATAATACTTTAAGTAGTTACTTTAACACTAATGTAAACTATAGCTAGTACTAGACAGACTAGATAATAATAACTTTTATATAATGCTAATAAAAGAACTTTAATAAGAGTTTACATAAAGTTTTTAAAATAATAATTAATAAGCTTACACTTACATAAAAGGCACTAAAAATAGAATTTTAAAAAGATATTCTACTGCATACTACTGTTATATAAGCCTATTAAGGATAACTAAAACTAGAACATGCTATGTTTACTATTAAGCTTTTATGTAAAGCCTTATTTAGTAACTTATAGGCATTACTTTAAGTTACTATAGACTAAAGAGTAAACTAATACCTCTAGAAACTGCCTAATGCATACTACACAAACTACTAATATAACTCTGCATAATAAAAGTTTGCATAATAAGAAAAAAGCTTCCTTCTACATAGAAAAAAATAATGTAGAAGATTTTTATCTAAGTTTAGGCTATAATTTAGAGACAACTGCATGTAAATAAAGAAGTGCTTTGTCTGCTATAAGAAAGAATGTTAGTTATTAAACTACTCTTATAATAACTATATATAAGCAAAGAACTAGTACATTGCCTTATATAAAAATTTTTATAATAAGACTTTATTATATAAAGCTATTACCTTATACATCTAAAACTTTAAAAGTTACTCTAAAGAAAAAAATAATTTACATAATATAAAAAAAATAAAATAAAAGAGTAAGAATACTAAAAAAGCTATTAACTACTTTACCTTTGCTACCTATTTACACTATGCAACAGAAGAAAACATCTACAGCATTAAACTTAAAAAATATACTAAGTAGTTTATCCTTAATAACTAATACTATATAGTATACTAAGGCAAACTATAAGACATAAGCGCAGTAAAAATCTTTACTATTAGCAAGTTCTAACTTAAGGCGTACATATAAGAGAACTTATGTATAGAAATTAATTAAACACCTAGCTAAACAGATATTAGCTTTAAAGGCTAGACACTAAAAGAATTAATTAGTACTATATAAATCTAGAACTTAATTAGTCTAGTTATATACTACATTCTAGAGACTCTAACACTATTTCTACTATTACTAGTAGATGCTAACTAACTTAGAGCATACTTTAACAACATTTTAAATATTATTATACATAAAGATAAAACTACTATACTTATTATATAAAAATAAAGACACTTTTTTTTTAATGTTAGTAAAAAAGAATCTATGTCTTTCTTTACTAAATTAAAACTCTACCACCTCTACTGCTAATT